>NC_057802.1:164981182-165030516 GCF_018294505.1 Triticum aestivum
GCCCTCCACCCTCGTGGGCCCCCTGTTGCTCCACCGACGTACTCCTTCCTCCTATATATACCTACGTACCCCCAAACTACCAGATACGGAGCCAAAAACCTAATTCCACCGCCGCAACTTTCTGTACCCGTGAGATCCCATCTTGGGGCCTGTTCTGGAGCTCCGTCGGAGGGGGCATCGATCACGGAGGGCTTCTACATCAATACCATAGCCTCTTCGATGATGTGTGAGTAGTTTACCTCAGACCTTCGGGTCCATAGTTATTTGCTAGATGGCTTCTTCTCTCTTTTTGGATCTCAATACAATGTTCTCCCCCTCTCTTGTGGAGATCTATTCGATGTAATCTTCTTTTGCGGTGTGTTTGTTGAGACCGATGAATTGTGGGTTTATGATCAAGTTTATCTATGAACAATATTTGAATCTTCTGAATTCTTTTTATGTATGTTTGGTTATCTTTGCAAGTCTCTTCGAATTATCAGTTTGGTTTGGCCTACTAGATTGATCTTTCTTGCAATGGGAGAAGTGCTTAGCTTTGGGTTCAATCTTG
Organism: Triticum aestivum; assembly: GCF_018294505.1. Classification (NCBI taxonomy): domain Eukaryota; kingdom Viridiplantae; phylum Streptophyta; class Magnoliopsida; order Poales; family Poaceae; genus Triticum; species Triticum aestivum. Next base: position 164,981,730 of record NC_057802.1, read on the forward strand.
CGGTGTTCTTTCCCAGTGACAGTAGGGGCAGCAAGGCACGTATTGTATTGTTGCCATCGAGGATAACAAGATGGGGTTTATATCATATTGCATGAGTTTATCCCTCTACATCATGTCATCTTGCTTAAAGCGTTACTCTGTTCTTATGAACTTAATACTCTAGATGCATGCTGGATAGCGGTCGATGTGTGGAGTAATAGTAGTAGATGCAGGCAGGAGTCGGTCTACTTGTCTCAGACATGATGCCTATATACATGATCATACCTAGATATTCTCATAACTATGCTCAATTCTGTCAATTGCTCAATAGTAATTTGTTCACCCACCGTAAATACTTATGCTCTTGAGAGAAGCCACTAGTGAAACCTATGGCCCCTGGGTCTATTTTCCATCATATTAATCTTCCAACACTTAGTTATTTTTATTGCCTTTTATTTTACTTTGCATCTTTATCATAAAAATACCAAAAATATTATCTTATCATATCTATCAGATCTCACTCTCGTAAGTGACCGTGTAGGGATTGACAACCCCTTATCGCGTTGGTTGCGAGGATTTATTTGTTTGTCTAGGTGCGAGGGACTCGTGCGTGGCCTCCTACTGGATTGATACCTTGGTTCTAAAAAACTGAGGGAAATACTTACGCTACTTTGCTGCATCACCCTTACCTCTTCAAGGGAAAACCAACGCAATGCTCAAGAGGTAGCAAGATCCCATCTTGGGGCCTTTTCTGGAGCTCCGCCGGAGGGGGCATCGATCACGGAGGGCTTCTACATCAACACCATAGCCTCTCTGATGATGTGTGAGTAGTTTACCTCAGACCTTCGGGTCCATAGTTATTAGCTTGATGGCTTCTTCTCTCTTTTTGGATCTCAATACAATGTTCTTCCCCTCTCTTGTGGAGATCTATTCGATGTAATATTCTTTTGCGGTGTGTTTGTTGAGGCTGATGAATTGTGGGTTTATGATCAAGTTGATCTATGAACAATATTTGAATCTTCTCTGAATTCTTTGATGTATGATTGGTTATCTTTGCAAGTCTGTTCGAATTATCAGTTTGGTTTGGCCTACTAGATTGATCTTTCTTGCAATGGGAGAAGTGCTTAGCTTTGGGTTCAATCTTGCGGTGTCCTTTCCCAGTGACAGTAGGGGCAGCAAGGCACGTATTGTATTGTTGCCATCAAGGATAACAAGATGGGGTTTATATCATATTGCATGAGCTTATCCCTCTACATCATGTCATCTTACTTAAAGCGTTGCTCTGTTCTTATGAACTTAATACTCTAGATGCATGCTGGATAGCGGTCAATGTGTGGAGTAATAGTAGTAGATGCAGGCAGGAGTCGGTCTACTTGTCTCGGACGTGATGCCTATATACATGATCATACCTAGATATTCTCATAACTATGCTCAATTCTATCAATTGCTTAACAGTAATTTGTTCACCCACCGTAATACTTATGCTCTTGAGAGAAGCCACTAGTGAAACCTATGGCCCCCGGGTCTATTTTCCATCATATTAATCTTCCAACACTTAGCTATTTTTATTGCCTCTTACTTTTACTTTGCATCTTTACCATAAAAATACCAAAAATGTTATCTTATCGAAAAAAGTCCATTTTACTACCCTGAATAAAGTGGGTGGTTCACTTTACGCCCTAATCAATATTACTGCTTCTTGTAGCCCCCAAACAAACTCAAACCGGACAAAACACCCCCTTGACTGGTTTGTCTCCACCCGCTGCTGATGTGGCAGTAGTCAACGTCGGTATTTGACTAGTGGGGCCCACTCATCAGGTGACCCATCAATGTCTCCCGGCGGCGCTGTAGGTGGTTGTGGTGGCGCGGCTGACCGGAGCAGCAGCTATGGGCACGGACCGGAGGTGGAGGCCGATGGTGGGGTCGCTGGACGGCGGCGAGGTGCTGCAGGAGGCCCGGAGGTGGCCGGCGGCGAGCTCCTAGTTGGAGCAGGAGCGGTGAAGCGGCGGACCAGAGCTGGGAGTGAGAGGTCGTGGCCTCCCGTCGACCAGAGGCGGCCGACCATGGGGGAACGGGGTGCAGGGGCGGTGGCGCTTCGCACCACTTCTCACCCCCAGCTGCACGGGGCAGGAGGCGCTGGGCTGGGCCTTGCGGGGGCGTCGGGCCAGCGGATCTGACAGGGCGACGCGGGACTTGGCGCTAGAGCGAGCGTCGTCCTCCTGGCGGCGCAGTGCAGCTCGGCCACTGCGGTTTGGGGAGGCCGGCGGGTGCGGCTTCCGACGGGGAGGAGGAGATGGGGAGCATCCGGATCTGGGCGAGGAAGGCCGGTTCTCACCGGAATCGGCGCTGGCGGCGGCGGACGGAGCTCCATGGCGGCTCCTGGTGCTCCTGCGAGAAGAGAGGAGAGAGACGTGAGGGAAGGAAAGAGAGAGGAAGGGGAGGAAGAGAAAGAGAGGGAAGGGAGGAAGAGGGGCGGCGGGACTGGAGCTGCTGCTGATGCGGGCGCTCGTCGGCTGCGGCAGGGAGCCACCGGCGTGAGGAGGAGGGAGCCACCGGCAAATGTCCAGGGGGCATTTTGGACGATTATGGGTCAAAACCACCGTTGACTTGTGCCACGTCAGCAGGAAGTCGAGACAAACCACCCAGGGGTCTCTTTCAACCGGTATGGGTTTGTTCAGGGGGTGAAGGGAGCAGAAATATTGATAGGGGGTTAAAGTGAACCACACACTTTATTCAGGGTAGTAAAATGGACTTTTTCTATCTTATCATATCTATCAGATCTCACTCTCGTAAGTGACCGTGAAGGGATTGACAACCCCTTTATTGTGTTAGTTGCGAGGATTTATTTGTTTGTGTAGGTGCGAGGAACTCGTGCGTGGTCTCCTACTGGATTGATACCTTAGTTCTCAAAAATTGAGGGAAATACTTACGCTACTTTGCTGCATCACCCTTTCCTCTTCAAGGGAAAACCAACGCAGTGCTCAAGAGGTAGCACTGCACAGAATAATTACGTCCTGGAAGCACCGCTAGGTTGCAAACCTGCTCCAGGAGCTGAACCAGATGTTATGAACGTCTCGCAAAGCAAAGCTGATGACTACTCGATAGTTCAGTGTGCCATGCTTTACGGCTTAGAACCAGGACTTCAACGACGTTTTGAACGTCATGGAGCATATGAGATGTTCCAGGAGTTGAAGTTAATATTTCAAGCAAATGCCCGGATTGATAGATATGAAGTCTCCAATAAGTTCTACAGCTGCAAGATGGACGAGAATAGTTCTGTGAGTGAGCATATACTCAGAATGTCTGGGTATAACAATCACTTGATTCAACTGGGAGTTAATCTTCCAGATGATAGTGTTATTGACAGAATTATTCAATCACTGCCACCAAGCTAAAAGAGCTTCGTGATGAACTATAACATGCAAGGGATGGATAATACGATTCCCGAGCTCTTCGCAATGCTAAAGGCTGCGGAGGTAGAAATCAAGAAGGAGCATCAAGTGTTGATGGCCAACAAGACCACCGGTTTCAAGAAAAAGGGCAAAGGGAAGAAGAAGGGGAACTTCAAGAAGAACGGCAAACAAGTTGCTGTTCAGGAGAAGAAACCCAAGTCTGGACCTAAGTCTGAGACTCAGTGCTTCTACTGCAAACAGACTGGTCACTGGAAGCGGAACTGCCCCAAGTATTTGGCGGATAAGAAGGGTGGCAAGGTGAACAAAGGTATATGTGATATACATATTATTGATGTGTACCTTACTAATTCTTGCAGTAGTGCCTGGGTATTTGATACTGGTTCTGTTGCTAATATTTGCAACTCGAAACAGGGACTACGGATTAGGCAAAGATTGGCTAAGGATGAGGTGACGATACGCGTGGGAAATGGTTCCAAAGTCGATGTGATCGCGGTCGGCACGCTACCTCTACATCTACCTTCGGGATTAGTTTTAGACCTGAATAATTGTTATTTGGTGCCAGTGTTGAGCATGAACATTATATCTGGATCTTGTTTGATGCGAGACGGTTATTCATTTAAATCAGAGAATAATGGTTGTTCTATTTATATGAGTAATATCTTTTATGGTCATGCACCCTTGAAGAGTGGTCTATTCTTTTTGAATCTCGATAGTGGAGATACACATATTCATAATATTGAAGCTAAAAGATAGTGCAACTTATTTGTGGCACTGCCTTTGGGTCATATTGGTGTAAAGCGCATGAAGAAACTCCATTCTGATGGACTTTTGGAATCACTTGATTATGAATCACTTGGTACTTTCGAACCATGCCTCATGGGCAACATGACTAAAACGCCGTTCTCCGGAAGAATGGAGCGAGCAACAGATTTGTTGGACATCATACATACTGATGTATGTGGTCTGATGAATGTTGAGGCTCGCGGCGGGTATCGTCATTTTCTCACCTTCACAGATGATTTGAGCAGATATGGGTATATCTACTTGATGAAACATAAGTCTGAAACATTTGAAAAGTTCAAAGAATTTCAGAGTGAAGTGGAAAATCATCGTAACAAGAAAATAAAGTTTTTACGATCTGATCGTGGAGGAGAATATTTGAGTTACGAGTTTAGTCTTCATTTGAAACAATGCGGAATAGTTTCGCAACTCACGCCACCCGAAACACCACAACGTAATGGTGTATCCGAACGTCGTAATCGTACTTTACTAGATGTGGTGCGATCTATGATGTCTCTTACTGATTTACCGCTATCGTTTTAGGGTTATGCTTTAGAGACGGCTGCATTCACGTTAAATAGGGCACCATCTAAATCCGTTGAGACGACTCCTTATGAACTGTGGTTTGGTAAGAAACCAAAGTTGTCGTTTATTAAAGTTTGGGGCTGCGATGCTTATGTGAAAAAGCTTCAACCTGATAAGCTCGAACCCAAATCGGAGAAATGTGTCTTCATAGGATACCCAAAAGAGACATTTGGGTACACCTTCTATCACAGATCCGAAGGCAAGGCTTTCGTTTCTAAGAATGGATCCTTTCTAGAGAAGGAGTTTCTCTCGAAAGAAGTGAGTGGGAGGAAAGTAGAACTTTATGAGGTAATTGTACCTGCTCCCTTATTGGAAAGTACTCCATCACAGAAACCGGTTCCTATGACACCTACACCAATTAGTGAGGAAGCTAATGATAATGATCATGAAACTTCAGATCAAGTTACTACCGAACCTCGTAGGTCAACTAGAGTAAGATCCGCACCAGAGTGGTACGGTAATCCTGTTCTGGAGGTCATGTTACTAGACCATGACGAACCTACAAACTATGAGGAAGCGATGATGAGCCCAGATTCCGCAAAATGGCTTGAGGCCATGAAATCTGAGATGGGATCCATGTATGAGAACAAAGTGTGGACTTTGGTTGACTTGCCCGATGATCGGCAAGCCATCGAGAATAAATGGATCTTCAAGAAGAAGACAGACGCTGATGGTAATGTTACTGTCTACAAAGCACGACTTGTTGTGAAAGGTTTTCGACAAGTTCAAGGAGTTGACTACGATGAGACCTTCTCACCCGTAGCGATGCGTAAGTCCGCCCGAATCATGTTAGCAATTGCCGCTTTTTATGATTATGAAATTTGGCAAATGGATGTAAAGACTGCATTCCTGAATGGATTTCTGGAAGAAGAGTTGTATATGATGCAACCTGAAGGTTTTGTCGATCCAAAGGGTGTTAACAAAGTGTGCAAGCTCCAGTGATCCATTTATGGACTGGTGCAAGCCTCTCGGAGTTGGAATAAACGTTTTGATAGTGTGATCAAAGCATATGGTTTTATACAGACTTTTGGAGAAGCCTGTATTTACAAGAAAGTGAGTGGGAGCTCTGTAGCATTTCTAATCTTATATGTGGATGACATATTGTTGATTGGAAATGATATAGAATTTCTAGATAGCATAAAAGGATACTTGAATAAGAGTTTTTCAATGAAAGACCTCGGTGAAGCTACGTATATATTAGGCATCAAGATCTATAGAGATAGATCAAGACGCTTAATTGGACTTCACAAAGCACATACCTTGACAAAGTTTTGAAGAAGTTCAAAATGGATCATGCAAAGAAATGTTTCTTGCCTGTGTTACAAGGTGTGAAGTTGAGTAAGACTCAATGCCCGGCCACTGCAGAAGATAGAGAGAAAAATGAAAGATGTTCCCTATGCTTCAGCCATAGGCGCTATCATGTATGCAATGCTGTGTACCAGACCTGATGTGTGGCTTGCTATTAGTTTAGCAGGGAGGTACCAAAGTAATCTAGGAGTGGATCACTGGACAGCGGTCAAGAACATCCTGAAATACCTGAAAAGGACTAAGGATATGTTTCTCGTTTATGAAGGTGACAAAGAGCTCGTCGTAAATGGTTACGTCGATGCAAGCTTTGACACTGATCCGGACGATTCTAAATCGCAAATCGGATACGTGTTTATATTGAACGGTGGAGCTGTCAGTTGGAGCAGTTCTAAACAAAGCGTCGTGGCGGGATCTACGTGGGAAGCGGAGTACATAGCTGCTTCAGAAGCAGCAAATGAAGGAGTCTGGATGAAGGAGTTCATATCCGATATAGGTGTCATACCTAGTGCATCGGGTCCAATGAAAATCTTTTGTGACAATACTGGTGCAATTGCCTTGGCAAAGGAATCCAGATTTCACAAGAGAACCAAGCACATCAAGAGACGCTTCAATTCCATCCACGATCAAGTCCAGGGTGGGTACATAGAGATTTGCAAGATACATACGGATCTGAATGTTGCAGACCCGTTGACTAAGCCTCTCTCACGAGCAAAACATGATCAGCACCAAGACTCCATGGGTGTTAGAATCATTACCGTGTAATCTAGATTATTAACTCTAGTGCAAGTGGGAGACTGAAGGAAATATGCCCTAGAGGCAATAATAAAGTTATTATTTATTTCCTTATATCATGATAAATGTTTATTATTCATGCTAGAATTGTATTAACCTGAAACTTAGTACATGTGTGAATACATAGACAAACAGAGTGTCACTAGTATGCCTCTACTTGACTAGCTCGTTAATGAAAGATGGTTATGTTTCCTAACCATAGACATGAGTTGTCATTTGATTAACGGGATCACATCATTAGAGAATGTTGTGATTGACTTGACCCATTCCGTTAGCTTAGCACATGATCGTTTAGTATGTTGCTATTGCTTTCTTCATGACTTATACATGTTCCTATGACTATGAGACTATGCAACTCCCGAATACCGGAGGAACACTTTGTGTGCTACCAAACATCACAACGTAACTGGGTGATTATAAAGGTGCTCTATAGGTGTCTCCGAAGGTACTTGTTGAGTTGGCATAGATCAAGATTAGGATTTGTCACTCCGATTGTCGGAGAGGTATCTCTGGGCCCTCTCGGTAATGCACATCACTATAAGCCTTGCAAGCATTGTAACTAATGAGTTAGTTGCGAGATGATGTATTACGGAACGAGTAAAGAGACTTGCCGGTAACGAGATTGAACTAGGTATTGAGATACCGACGATCGAATCTCGGGCAAGTAACATACCGATGACAAAGGGAACAACGTATGTTGTTATGCGGTTTGACCGATAAAGATCTTTGTAGAATATGTGAGAGCCAATATGAGCATCCAGGTTCCGCTATTGGTTATTGACCGGAGACGTGTCTCGGTCATGTCTACATAGTTCTCGAACCCGTAGGGTCCGCACGCTTAAAGTTCGATGACGATCGGTATTATGAGTTTTTGTGTTTTGATTTACCGAAGGTAGTTCGGAGTCCCGGATATGATCACGGACATGACGAGGAGTCTCGAAATGGTCGAGACATAAAGATAATGTCGTAGCAGTGCTTAGGTGAAACCCTGCGTCGGTAGCATCATCATCACCGTCATCACGCCGTCGTGCTGACCAAACTCTCCGGCAAAGTTCTGCTGGATCGGAGCTCGCGGGACGTCATCGAGTTGAACGTGTGCTGAACTCGGAGGTGCTGTGCGTTCGGTACTTGGATCGGTCGGATCGTGAAGACGTACGACTACATCAACCGCGTTGTTCTAACGCTTCCGCTTTCGGTCTACGAGGGTACGTGGACACACTCTTCCCTCTCGTTGCTATGCATCACCATGATCTTGCGTGTGCTTAGGATTTTTTTTGAAATTACTACGTTCCCCTACAACATGAGCATAGGATTTTTTTTTTAAATTGCATGCTACATTTCCCAACATCTGTATGGATCAACCTCATTCCTTTTGGCAAACGCCACACATCTTGTTGTGATTAGAGACTCACGTCATGAAAGTAAAATTGAGTCTTACGTTGCATGGTACTTGGCAGCAGTGGCGCTCTTCAGGGCTGCAAAACTAGTTGAGTTCGACTGAGTTGGATTAGGATAGCCTCAACTTGTACTAAAATTTAAGGGAGCTCAAACAGAGCGAAGCTCAAGGTCGAGTTGTAAAAGGTGGGTCGTGCTCAGCTTATAATGATCTCGAGCTAAATAAGATGATTTTTTTTAGTAATCTAGGACAAATTTCACACAAAGTAGGCCACAACACAACATAATAAACCATTATAGAGTTCAACTTATCCTCTCTCAACTGAATACTAGTACTTAATAGCAAGAGAAGAAAACGACAGTGAACTTTGGTCAAAATAGCTCCATATTTAAGACATGGCTAACCACATACCATATTAGGGCTAAATTTTCTCCGCACTTAATTAAGCTTTCATGTTTGGTACTAGCTAAAATGAAGAAAAGTCGTACACAACATATATGTTAATATACTTTTTGACTATCTATATGGTAATATATCCCACTTTTTGAATATATATCAAAGTTATGTAATATATTATATGATATCGGACTATCAAGCTAAAATTGAGTGAGCTAATGTTGGCTCAAGATCAAGTCATTTATCTATCGAGCTACATAAAGTGTTCATACTCAACTCATTTTTTTGAGTCGATCTCGATTCGAGCCAAAATACAGGTCCATCTCGAGCGGCTCATGAGCCTCGAGCTTCTCTTGCAGCCCTAGTTTCCACTTGCCGAGGGTTGCGCCCTGAGGGCATTTCTAACCGATCCCCTATATATAACGGAGGATCCGGCGGAGTAAACCCTTAGTGGAGTATTTTTTTACTCCACTAAGATTTGGCCGGACCTGACCGATCCTCTAAATTTAATGGAGTAAACTTACTTTTTGGTTTAGGCATTTCGTCAAACATCTGCTATGGGTGTCCGCAATGCTGGTGACCACGCCGGAAACGATGGTGTCCGTGACGATGGTGACCGTGCCGGAAAACAGCAGCAACAACGGCGGGGCAGCAGCGGCATCGGAGGCTCAGGGGAGGAAGGGCGAGGAAGCAGCGGTCGGAGGCGAGGCCTGCCGGCGACGAGGATGACGGAGCAGCGGTCGGAGGAAGGGAGACGGAGCAGCAAGGGGGAGGCGAGGTCGCCGTCGTCGACAAGGGAGCTTCACGCGAGTCGCCGGCCGGCCACAAGGAGGCCTTTGCGTGATTTTTTTTATCCTCAAGACGGAGTATATTTAAGGGAGGAAGAGGCGTCGGAGGATAATTTTTCCTCCACTAACCGTTTTAGGAGATCGGTTAGGTGCGCATTAGAAGAGTAAAACCGACTTTTTGCTCAACTAACAACGGATATGGATTGGTTAGAAATGCCCTGATTGAGTCTTAGAGACAACTTTAGCCAAAGAAAACATTAATCATTGATTGTATATCCAGATATCCTCTCTTGAGCTTGTGCACTTCTAGATATCCTTGCGACTGTAAGATTCCATAAGGAGATGGATCCCTTCCTTCTAGTTATTGGCCGCAGTGCTGCACATAGGATGAAGCGTGACAGCCCAACCACTTGGACATTGTGTGTTGGTCCTAACAAATGAATCGTTTTAAAGTGTACAGGGAATAATTTAAGTATAGCCAAAGAAGCTCCACTTTCACCAACCCATTTGAACCGATCTTTGCCACAACACTATAGAAGAGTCATTTTCCCCTTAACACCAAACAAAAGCCGATCGCTTTGGGCGCACAAAACAAATACTAATTCAGAGCACTGATTAAAGATTGGCCAACCAGAAACAAGGAGGGAGCAGAAAGGAGAAAGGTAAATATATCAGAAAAGACAGCTCAACTCGAGAGATATTGATGTTTCTTTTCTGACAAGCATCCGCGAATTGGCATGTCAGGCTCACAGGCAATTTCGCTGCCACCTACAGCTCAATCAAGAAAATGGAGAAAAGCCATGGCAGAGAAGCACATTCAACTCACCATAGTTAAACCGAGGCAAATGTTATCGATTTGAACGACAACTAATATGAGACGAAGGAAGTACGTACCAAAGGACTCTACAAATTTATTGGGCACAACCGAAATCAGAGCTTAATTACTTTCACCCAAATAGGCACAAATGACACAATAATTAACCATGCCTCCTCCAGTGGTACGTACGGTACGATTGATCACACCAGCAAGTGGTGATTGATCAAGCATCATAAGAAGTGTTTCATCTTCTTCTTGTAATTACATTACGTTACAGAATACAGATAGATAACAGTACTAATTGATGAGGCATGCAGGTAAGAAGGAATGAAGAAGGGTTTAATGAATCAGCCCCTGCACTGGGTGATGGCGCTGCATCCGCGGGAGTAGGGGTTGGCCTCGGCGCCGGCCTGGCAGTTGTAGTAGGAGGCCCCGCGCTGCGAGCACGGCACGTTGTCCCGCCGCAGAGCGTCGTAGCCGATGTACCCGGACCCGTCCTGCAGCACCCGCCGCTTGCCGGCCATCGCCGCCACCTCGCTCTCGCCCTCGCCGTCCACGCCGAAGTACTCCATGCACTCGCCCACCGTGCCCCGGCACGTCCGCCCGCCCCGGCGCATCACCACGGCCGCCGCCGCGCCGCCGAGGCCCAGCCCGCCGGCTCCCTTCAAGGCCGAGGCCGGGGACGGGGCCAGCGCCGCCGCCGCGGCGAGGGCCAGGAGGAACGCGACGCCGGCTGGCAGCAGCTTCGCCATTTGGCTGCAGGTGGCGGAGCGGAGCGGAGGGGCTGGCTAGCCTGTGGACGGAGGAACCAAGAAGACCGTGGCGATGTGTGGAGCTGTGGGCGTGCGTGGGACTCGGGCGGGGTGGCGGGTTATATTGGCAATGGCGGGACGGACGCAGTAGGTGAGAAGAGAAAGAAAGGGAGATGGAGGGAGACCGGGAGAGGAGAGGAGAGATGGCGCGTCGCGTCGCGTCGCGTCGGTGTGGCACTGTGGCGTAACAGCGATCGTTGGTTGGTCCGGATCGAGATCAAGATTGCCGCCGTATGATCGGCCTGAGCACGTCACCGAATCCATCGTTTTGGAGCATTCCGGTAACTGGGTATGGATTGGATGGTTCGATTCGTGGCGGTGCGTGCACATTGGATCACGAGACGAGACGAGCCGATGCATCTTGGGCGTTGGACCAGGTGCCCGGGAGAACTGAAAAAGAAGAATTGGAGTAATTCTCCCATCTCTATGCTGCTCACATGCCACGACAAGTTGCTACATCTTTGGGTGGTTAACCGCGTGCGACCCTGGGGATGACTTGCATCTGCTTTTGTTTTCAGTAAACCGTTACTAGCTTATGTACTTTCTAGTGTCATTTCGAGTGTTCGGCTGTATTTACTCGTGCACATCAATGGCTAGTAGTACGACGTCGTAGATATGAACAGCGCACCATCGTACAACTTGGGCACATCAATAACAGACGTTATGGGGTGTCAGATGGACAAGCCAGAGAGCGCTTTCGATGCCTAGCTTCAGTGCTACTCCTTTCATGGGCAACATACTCTATGTACGTACGCGTACCTGCGTGACAGCTTCGTTTAGTGCTTCTAGCTACTAAATGGTCCTGTCCCCGCAAAAAAAAAAAAACTAAATGGTCCTATATCTAAGCCACTAGACTAGCACTAGACAGTGTGTGTGTTCCAGGTCAACAGCGAGAGGCCGTTAGCTTAACTGATTAACCATGTGGCGAATTCAATGCAGGTCCTTTTTCAACTTTAAGTGCAAACCAAGGTTCTCGCTTGGCCCAAAGTTAGAGCAGCTCTAGCTGCGAGCATCTACACTCGCAAACACCAAATCTAGACCCTCAAACACTCTCGGACATGTCTTGGACGCGTTGACGGGCAGTGACCGGACAACCCTCGTTATTCCTTCTCTACATCCAAATACTTCATGTTTGACACCTTAAATCCATACAAAACATGCATAATAAAATCTACGGACTATGTAGATCGCCTAAGCTAGCATATACTACTCGTTTTAGTTGGATATGTCCATGATCTCCCGGCGGGCTCCCGATAGATGACCGGCTGACATAACTCCGACTCCGACTCAAGATAGGCGAATATTTCGTCAATATCCATGTAACGCTGGCCGAGGATGTGGCGGTTCACCTCCACCCCCGCCTCTGACTCGATGGAGCCGAGGATGGCCGCCACCTGCGCCTAGGCCAGCTCGTACTCCGCCAGCACCTTGGGCATGCCGAAGCCCGGAGCGGGAGGTACCAGGTCCGCCTCGCCCGCGTCGTCGTGCTCCTACTCCGATTGCGCGTCCTCCATCGCCGTGTCCACCTCCACATCCGCGTACGCCTCCTCCTTCATGGTCGCCTTCTGCTCCACCTCCACCTCCTCCTCCCGCTCAGGCGAGTCCGAAGGCAGGCCGGCTGCGATCCGAGCTTCACGCTTAGCCCGGATCTCTGATTCCACGTGGGACCCAACCGTCAGTCTGGTAGGTGTTCACGGCTTCGACCTTTCGAAATGTTATGTTTACGTGTTCAGTACTTCCACCTTTCGAATTTTATGTTTACGTGTTCAGTACTTCAACCTTTCGAAATGTTATGTTTACGTGTTCACATGCTTAATTTTTTGGTGATTTAGAAAAATATCTATGCTTTTTAAAAAAGTCCATGTGATTTAAAAAGTATTTATGCATTTTAAAAAGAATGTTGACGCATTTCAAGAAATGAATGTATACAATTTTAAAGTGAGTGAGCATACACGGGATGATGTATGGCTAGGTGTAGGCCGTAGCTCGGGAAGGGCGGCCATCACGTCCGCACGTACAGTTTGATGAGATTAGTTTTAATGATAGCATACATTCATTTTTGATGGTGTGGTTTAGTGGCCTGTGTGCGTGAGTTTAGGGTTTAGGCGGTGGCCGTATTATGTTGGGGATTAATCACGTTCGGGCACATTACGATCAAGTCGTGACTATGGAAGTGAAGGCTAGGAGGATAGACGAAAACTGAGATGCTATGTTAAAGTAGATAACATGGATCTGTGAAGGAGTCTTGAGTCGTGTTTATTGTGCCGGGAGCATGTGTTTTATTCTCTTCTATTGCAACACACAGACATGTAGTATGTACGTACTGCCTGCGAAGGAGATTACAGTTTTCCATCAATCTGGTTTTGTCTGTACGTATAAATCCAGGACCTGCATTTCCTACGCATGCACGTATCGTAAATGCGACGCCCCTACACTACCGTAGATAACAAATGCAACGTGTCAGGCACGCAATATACGTGGAGGTATCGTCCCCGGCCTTGGGAGTAATTCGGGTGGCCGGATCCCTGGATGCGCGTGGGCGCGTATGCGCGATGAATGAATTGACGAAATAGTCGTGACGAACGGAATCGGAGCTAGTGGTTACATCGGCCGGCTGGCCGGCACGGATCAAACAAGTTCAATGCAATGCATATGCGAATGGTCGGTACACGCACGTACTACGTCGCGATCGGCCGATGCACGACGTGCCATCGGTCGGCAGGGCGAACAAGAGGCATGGCCGCCGGAGCGCGTCAGAAATTATTCGTTCGTTCGTTTCGTGTCGTGTGACATACGCGCGCGCGGTAGCTGGGAACATACGCGCTGCAAGTCGTGCTACGCTGTCGTCACCTACGATCAATTGTTCGACGAAAGCTCCTGCTGCTGCTAGCACGTAACATCATCTTCTGTCCAGAACTAGTCTGCTAGTTTGTTCGATCGATTGTCACTGGAGCCGCCCTTCCGTCCACTTTAGTTAGACAATAATAATCGAGCTGCTTAATTTAATCGACTGTTCGAACCTGCGACTGCGAGCTGTAGCTGCTATTTATGTGTCGCTGTCGACTAGCTGCTGACCTCATCGAGTAGAGCTGCAGCAGATGCATCGTTTCTGTCCAAATGGTCCTCTTTGTTTTTTTTAACAGTATCTGTCCAAATCGTCTTCTCCTTTTTCTTCTGAATGGCAATGGAAAGATCGAATGGTTGCCTTCAACCGCCAACATACGGTAGTTGTGACACGGGAAGCGAGCGCGCGCTTAGAATTTTTTTCTCTATTTTCCTTTCAAAAAATGGAGCATAGCACCCCAATGACGCACACCCAACTCAAAAATAAAATAAAATTACGCACACAATTATTCATTATTAACTATTTAGCTATGTCTAGCAAAGTGTTGCATCGTTGTCGTACAAATCGATTTACTAAAAAATAAAAACAAAAACCGAGACCATCCAACATGGATTTACCCAGTAACCCAATCTTCACAATCCTATCACAAACCATATAACATACCGAAACACTTGTAATCATCCGGCCAATGAACACACTGAAAATCAACCACCCGGTGCGCTAGCCACGCGCCCCATCTGGCCCACCCAATACATCTTTCCTCCGACCTTATCCACAGTTCTAAATTTCTTAGCGGCAACCTCATTCTATCCTTTTTCTCTCCATATTTTGACCCCTGCTTCTTTCCCCCTCGTCTCTCTCAATCCAGCCCCACGAGTGCAAACTACTACAGTAGTCCACCGGCTGCTGCAAAGCAAGCAACCGCCACCGCTTCACTGCAGGAAAGCACGCCACCATGTTGCTGCAACCGGAGCAGTGTCTGCTCGCATCAGAGTGCTTCAAATGAATGGGCCACCACCCCAAAACGTTGTCGGCGCTGCCCAACTGCTCCAACCATAGGTAACCACCGCACCGCTGGCTATCGGTGTGCAGCGCAAAGACCTCACCAGAACACAGTTGGTAGTGGTGACTCGGTGCTTCTGCAACATGGAAATTGTTGTTGAGACAACAGTACGTGGTGTTTGTACAACATGGGCGATGTTGCAAAAGGGCTCTGTTGCAGCCTCGTAAAATGAAATTCTCGCAAATTGTTGCTGAGACAACAGTACGTGGTGTTTCTACAACATGGGCGATGTTGCAAAAGGGCTTTGTTGCAGCCTCGTAAAACGAAGTTCTCGCAAAAAAGTCTGCAACAAGACCTCTGTTGCGGGAAAAAAATCTACTACGAGATCGTTGTTGCGATTTTTTTTGCAACAAGCATCCAGTTGCACGGGCCTTTCTGCAACACCACTCTTGTTGCAAAGGGAGGCTTCCCACGTGGGTAGATTGGACGACAATTAGCGTGTCCATCCAATGGTTAGCGAGAGAACAAATCTTTTCTCATTATCCATCGGCCGAAGCGTAACGTTGCCCTATAGCGTATGACTGAATTAAGCGAAAATAAGTCACTCCTAGACAAAGTATGTTTGTGCGTCAACATTGACGAGTTCGATGATATGTGGAACAAGAGATTTTCATCCTTGAAGTTAAGCTTCGAGCCAACACCTTCAACAATGGAACGCTTGCACACTGACATTGCCCGATCTATTCAAAAAGTGAAGATCATGGGTTTTCTCCTCGGAGTAAACACAAACTTGTCATCGAATCTATTACTACCAACAACCTCTTTTCGGCTGATGACATCTTGCTAGCGAGATCCTAGCGCCAAGAAATCCTAAAACTCACCCACACTGGTAGAGAAAACGTCGGATGTAGGTTGAAGACAACCTCTTCTCACAAATAGTCCCGCTTCTATAAATTGTCACACCTCCTTCAATCCTCGCCGACGGGAGGAAGAGATACTTGGACGTAAGTTGGTCATTAGACCCAGCCACCGTTGCAGCCATCTGACGAGACCCGCTCAACACGCCGTTAGGACTACCACCCTAATGTCCTCCACTATGGACCATCAATAGGACGAGGCCCTTAGGTTTGGTTGCCTTCCAAGATCCGACATGCGACAACGGGGCAACGCCGTCAGCACCCGATCTGGCATGCGGCCTCCTTCCACCACCCAAGCATAGGACAACGTCACCCCTCTCTCCCGCCCTCCTCCCAACACCGCTTTCATTGCCCCTCCCCGCCATCTGTCACCTAGGGTGCCGCTAATCACCAACACCATGGAGAACGATGAGGAGGACTTCCCGGAGCATGAGAATACCTCTTTTGTTCGTATATGACATGACAGAAGGTGTATGATGATGAGGATGAGTAGACCAAGGACGAGAGTGGACCTCAGGCGGTGACACTCTCCTATGAGCACCTCCACCCACCATTGAGATAATATGATGTAAAGTGTATGAAAATATGATTTGAGCAAATAGTTTGATGTATAAGTGTATCATTTTGTCAAAGTTTCTTGTTGTAGATGATGCTGACAGGAAGTAGTATATTAGCATAAGATGACTAACTATAGTTGTTAGTTGCATTTTGGGCACAATGTGAATGTCAAATAAACATCTAGTTGTTGCATTTTCTGCATATATGTATAACCGGTGTATGGGATACATCATGCGTATGTGCTCATTGTTAAAAGTTGAATGGGATGTGGCTATTTTACCCAAGGGCAATTTCACATGGGTGGGTGATGTCTACCATACAACTTATTCTTGTAGACTCATGTTGGGCCTCCAAGTGCAGAGTTTTGTAGTACAGTAACAGTTTTCCCTCAAGTACATGACCTAAGGTTTATCAATCCATAGGAGGCGTAGGATGAAGATGGTCTCTCTCAAATCTCTTGTGTCCCCAACACACCCAATACAATGGCAAATTGTATAGGTGCACTAGTTCGGCGAAGAGATGGTGATACAAGTGTAGTATGAATAGTAGATATAGGTTTTTTTAATCTAAAAATAAAAAAAACAGCAAGGTAGAAAGTACTAAAAGTGAGCAAAAACGGTATTTCAATGCTTGGAAACAAGGCCTAGGGTTCATACTTTCACTAGTGCAAAGTCTCTCAACAATGATAACATAATTGGATCATATAACAATCCCCCAACGTGCAACAAAGAATCACTCCAAAGTTTTTTTATCGGAGAACGTAGGACGAAAACGTGCATAAACCCTTATGCATAGATTACCCCAATGTCACCTCAGGAATCCGCGAGTTCAGTGCCAAAACATACATCAAGTGAATCAATAGAACATCCCATTGTCACCACAGATATCCCATCGCAAGACATACATCAAGTGTTCTCAAATCCAATACTCAATCCAACATAACGAAACCTCAAAGAGCAAGACTCAATTCATCACAAGAATGTAGAGGGGGAGAAACACCATATGATCCAACTATAGTAACAAAGCTCGAGGTACATCAAGATCGTCCCAAATAAAGAACACGAGAGAGAGAGAGAGAGAAAGAGATCAAACACATAGCTGCTGGTACATACCCTCAGCCCCGAGGGTGAACTACTCCCTCCTCGTCATGGAGGCCGCCGGGATGATGAAGATGGCCTCCGGTGATGGTTTCCCCCTCCGGTAGGGTGCCGGAATGGGCTCTCGATTGTTTTTTTGTGGCTACAGAGGCTTACGGCGGCGGAACTTCCGATCTAGGTTTCTTTCTAGAGGCTTCCATATTTATAAGAATTTTTGGCGTCGGAAACAAGTCAAGGAGGTGCCCGAGGGGCCCACAAGCTGTGGGGTGCGCCCCTAGGCTTGTGGCCTCCTCGGTCACTTCCTGGCCTAGCTCCAGTGCTTCGAGGGTCTCTTTTGGTCCATAAAAAATCACCGTAATTTTTCAGCCCATTCCAAGAACTTTTATCTCTGCACAAACGACACCACGGTAGTTCTGCCGAAAATAGCGTTAGTCCAGGTTAGTCCTAATAAAATCATACCAAAATCATATAAAATTGTTGTAAACATGGCATGCATACTTAATAAATTATAGATACGCTGGAGATGTATCAAACATAAGATAAAATTGTTTGTAGGGTACGAAACCACCTCAAAGTTATCTTTTTTGATCAATCTATTGAGCTATTCCTATAAGTGTCATGAATAGCCCTAGAGTTCATACTAAAATAACACCATATGATATACATCAACCAACTCTAATGTCACCTAGATACTCCAATGTCACCACAAGTATCCGTGAGTTGATTATACGATATGCATCAAACAATTTCAGATTCATAATATTCAATCCAAACACAAAGAATTTTAAAGAGTGCCCCAAGATTTCTACTGGAGAAACAAGGACGAAAACGTGCATCAACCACTATGCATAGATTACCCCGATGTCACCTTGGAAATCCACGAGTTAAGTGCCAAAACATGCATCAAGTGAATCAATAGAACAGCCCATTGTCACCACGGGTATTCACATGCATCAAGTGTTTCAAATCCATAAAAGTATTCAATCCGATAATAATGAAACCTGAAAGGTAAAAACTCACTTCATCACAACAAGATAGAGAGGGGAAAGCACCATATGATCCAACTATATTAACAAAGCTTGCGGTACATCAAGATCGTACCATATCAAGAACACGAGAGATGAAGGAAATATGCCCTAGAGGCAATAATAAAGTTGTTATTTTATATTTCCTTATTCATGATAACTGTTTATTATTCATGCTAGAAATGTATTGATCGGAAACTTAAATACATATGTGAATACATAAACAAATACCGTGTCCCTAGTAAGCCTCTTCTAGACTAGCTCGTTGATCAAATATGGTTAAGGTTTTCTAACCATAGACGTGTTCTCATTTGATAACGAGATCACATCATTAGGAGAATGATGTGATGGACAAGACCCATCTGTTAGCTTAGCATATTGATCGTTCAGTTTATTTCTATTGCTTTCTTAATGTCAAATACATATTCCTTCGACTATGAGATTATACAACTCCTGGATACCAGAGGAATACCTTGTGTGCTATCAAACGTCACAACATAACTGGGTGATCATAAAGATGCTCTACATGTATCTCCGAAGGTGTTTGTTGAGTTGGCACAGATCGAGATTAGGATTTGTCACTCCGAGTATCGGAGAGGTATCTCTGGGCCCTCTTGGTAATACACATCATAAGAAGTCTTGCAAGCAAAGTGACTAATGAGTTAGTTGCAGGATGATGTATTACAGAACAAGTAAAGAGACTTGTCGGTAACGAGATTGAACTAGGTATGAAGATACCGACGATCGAATCTCGGGCAAGTAACATACTGATAGCCGAAGGGAATTACGTATGTTGTCATAAGGTTCGACCGATAAAGATCTTCGTAGAATATGTAGGAGCCAATATGGGCATCCAGGTTCCGCTATTGGTTATTGACCGGAGAGGTGTCTCGGTGATGTCTACATAGTTCTCGAACCCATAGGGTCCGCACACTTAACGTTCGTTGACGATATAATGTTATATGAGTTATATGGATTTGGTGACCGAATGTTGTTCGGAGTCCCAGATGAGAACACGGACATGACGAGGAGCTCCGGAATCGTCCGGAGGTAAAGATTGACATATAGGACAATGATATTCGGACACCGGAAGTGTTTCAGAGTGCACCGGGTAGTCATCGGGTCACCGGAAGGGGTTCCGGACACCCCCGGTAGGTGTTTGGGCCTAATGGGCCAAGGAGGGGACAAACCAGCCCACAATGGGGCTGGCGCACTGTCGGTGTCAAAACCGGCGGATCTCGGGTAGGGGGTCCCGAACTGTGCGTCTAGGATCGATGGTAATAGGATACGGGGGACACGATGTTTACCCAGGCTCGGGCCCTCTCTATGGAGGTAATACCCTACTTCCTGCTTGATTGATCTTGATGAATATGAGTGTTACAAGAGTTGATCTACCACGAGATCGTAATGGCTAAACCCTAGAAGCCTAGCCTATGTGAATATGGTAATGAATGTGTCCTATCCGGACTATGCTCTCCGGTTTATATAGACACCGGAGAGATCTAGGGTTACATGGAGTCGGTTACATAAGAAGGAATCTTCACAGCTGGTCGCCTAGCTTGCCTTCCACGCCAAGGGAGAGTCCAATCCGGACACGGGTATAGTCTTCGGCCTTCGTATCTTCACAGCCCATCAGTCCGGCCCAATGAATAATAGGCCGGACGCCCGAGGACCCCTTAGTCCAGGACTCCCTCAGTAGCCCATGAACCTGGCTTCAATGACGAGGAGTCCGGCACGCAGATTGTCTTCGGCATTGCAAGGCGGGTTCCCCTTTATCCGAACTCCAAGATAGTCTTCGGATGCGATGATTGTATCCGGACCTGTTACACACACCATACACAACCGCAGAGAGAATATAGTATTTGCACGAATCTAATCTGTTGACAGCTTCTTTACAACACGACATTGCGTGTGTCCGGTCATAATTTCGAACCGTTTTTTATCTGCCAGCCCACGTTCCGAGACACGGTTGCTATTGGCACGTCTTGTCGAAACAGAGATCGTGTCCCCTTATTGCGGGATTCTCATCAATGCGGGCATGGGTAACTCAACCGTGCCGTTTATGCAGCCTTTGGGAATAGGCGAGTTTTCAGGATGAGTGGGGAGGCGCTTGATATTCGCGGCCTTTATAAGGGGGTGAGGACACTCTCCCTTTACCCACACCCTTCTTCATCCTTAGTCCTTCCTTCCTCGAGCTCTAGCGCCCAAGCTTTAGCTTTTCCTCGTTCGAGAAGGCACTCCAATCATGTCCGGATCCGGAGCTGGAGGCAAGTGGATGGCCTCCTCCGTTAAGAAGAAGGACATCCTGGGGCTCCGGGAGGCTGGCTATTTAGCCAAGGTGATTGCTCACCGACTCCCGGCAAAAGGGCAAATCGTCCCTACCCCCGAGCCCCATGAGAGGGTTGTGTTTCTCACACACTTCGTCCGCGGGCTGGGATTCCTCCTTCATCCATTCGTCTGTGGATTGATGTTTTACTATGGGTTGGACTTCCACGATCTGGCCCCCAACTTTATACTCAACATCTCAGCATTTATCATTGTGTGCGAAGCCTTTCTTCGCATCCCGCCTCACTTTGTCCTATGGCTGAAGACCTTCAATGTGAAACCAAAGGTGGTGAGCGGTCAACAAGCAGAGTGCGGAGGCGCCATGGTGGGCAAAATGCCCAATGTCACCTGGCCCGAAGGCTCCTTCGCGGAGACGGTGAAAGGATGGCAGTCGGGGTGGTTTTACATCACCGAGCCGCGTGACGCCGATTGGGCAGCAGCCCCTGAATTCCGATCCGGAGTTCCGATGCGGCTCACTTCCTGGCAAGAGAAGGGCCTGACCTGGGGATACTTGGACGAGATAACTGGGCTCCAGACATGCGTCCAGAGCATGATAACCAAAAAGATCAAGCTTGTGAATGTGATCCAGGTTATGCTCATTCGTCGGATCCTTCCGTGCCAACGCCGGACTTGCTATTTGTGGGAGTACGAGCCCGCCGAGCACCAGATGTTGGGAATCGTAGCATAATTTTAAAATTTTCCTACGCTCAACAAGATGCATCTATGGAGTCTACTAGCAACGAGGGGAAAGGAGTGCATCTACATACCCTTGTAGATCGCGAGCGGAAGCGTTCCAATGAACGTGGATGACGGAGTCGTACTCGCCGTGATCCAAATCACCGATGACCGAGTGCCGAACGGACGGCACCTCCGCGTTCAACACACGTACGGTGCAGCGACGTCTCCTCCTTCTTGATCCAGCAAGGGGGAAGGAGAGGTTGATGGAGATCCAACAACACGACGGCGTGGTGGTGGATGTAGCGGGTCTCCGGCAGGGCTTCGCCAAGCTTTTGCGAGAGAGAGAGAGAGAGGTGTTGCAGGGGAGGAGGGAGGCGCCCAAGGCTGTACGTTGCTGCCCTCCCTCCCCCCTTTATATAGGCCCCTAGGGGGGGGGGCGCCAGCCCTTGGGAGATCAGATCTCCAAGGGGGGGCGGCGGCCAAGTGGGGGGAAGGGGTGCCTTGCCCCCCAAGGCAAGGGGGAAGCTCCCCCCCTAGGGTTCCCAACCCTAGGCGCATGGGGGGAGGCCCAAGGGGGGCGCCCCAGCCCACTAAGGGCTGGTTCCCTTCCACTTTCAGCCCACGGGGCCCTCCGGGATAGGTGGCCCCACCCGGTGGACCCCCGGGACCCTTCCGGTGGTCCCGGTACAATACCGGTAACCCCCGAAACTTTCCCGGTGGCCGAAACTTGACTTCCTATATATAATTCTTCACCTCCGGACCATTCCGGAACCTCTCGTGACGTCCGGGATCTCATCCGGGACTCCGAACAACTTTCGGGTTTCCGCATACATATATCTCTACAACCCTAGCGTCACAGAACCTTAAGTGTGTAGACCCTACGGGTTCGGGAGACATGCAGACATGACCGAGACGCCTCTCCGGTCAATAACCAACAGCGGGATCTGGATACCCATGTTGGCTCCCACATGTTCCACGATGATCTCATCGGATGAACCACGGTGTCGAGGATTCAATCAATCCCGTATGCAATTCCCTTTGTCAAACGGTATGTTACTTGCCCGAGATTCGATCGTCGGTATCCCAATACCTTGTTCAATCTCGTTACCGGCAAGTCTCTTTACTCGTACCGCAATGCATGATCCCGTGACTAACGCCTTAGTCACATTGAGCTCATTATGATGATGCATTACCGAGTGGGCCCAGAGATACCTCTCCGTCACACGGAGTGACAAATCCCAGTCTCGATCCGTGCCAACCCAACAGACACTTTCGGAGATACCCGTAGTGCACCTTTATAGTCACCCAGTTACGTTGTGACGTTTGGCACACCCAAAGCACTCCTACGGTATCCGGGAGTTGCACGATCTCATGGTCTAAGGAAAAGATACTTGACATTGGAAAAGCTCTAGCAAACGAAACTACACGATCTTTTATGCTATGCTTAGGATTGAGTCTTGTCCATCACATCATTCTCCTAATGATGTGATCCCGTTATCAATGGCATCCAATGTCCATAGTCAGGAAACCATGACTATCTGTTGATCAACGAGCTAGTCAACTAGAGGCTTACTAGGGACAGGTTGTGGTCTATGTATTCACACATGTATTACGATTTCCGGACAATACAATTATAGCATGAATAATAGACAATTACCATGAACAAAGAAATATAATAATAACCATTTATTATTGCCTCTAGGGCATATTTCCAACAGTCTCCCACTTGCACTAGAGTCAATAATCTAGTTCACATCACCATGTGATTAACACTCACTGGTCACATCACCATGTGACCAACATCTAAAGAGTTTACTAGAGTCAACAATCTAGTTCACATCACTATGTGATTATCACTCAATGTGTTCTGGTTTGGTCATGTTATGCTTGTGAGAGAGGTTATTAGTCAACGGGTCTGAACCTTTCAGAACCGTGTGCTTTACGAATATCTATGTCATCTTGTGGATGCTACCACGCGTTATTTGGAGCCATTTCAAATAATTGCTCTACTATACGAATCCGGTTTACTACTCAGAGTCATCCGGATTAGTGTCAAAGTTCGCATCGACGTAACCCTTTACGACGAACTCCTTTCCACCTCCATAATCAAGAAAATTCCTTAATCCACTAGGTACTAAGGATAAGTTCGACCGCTGTCATGAGATCCTTTCCCGGATCACCATTGTACCCTCTTGAACAACTCATGGCAAGGCACACTACATGTGCGGTACACAACATAGCATACTATAGAGCCTATGTCTAAAGCATAGGGGACGACCTTCGTCCTTTCTCTATCTTCCGCTGTGGTCAGGTCTTGAGTCTCACTCAATACTCACACCTTGTAACAGAGCCAAGAACTCCTTCTTTGCTGATCTATTTTGAACTCTTTCAAAATCATGTCAAGGTGTGCTGTCTTTTGAAAGTATCATCAGGCGTCTTGATCTATCTCTATGGATCTTGATGCCCAATATGTAAGCAGCTTTATCCAGGTCTTCCTTTGAAAAACTCCTTTCAAACAACCCTTTATGCTTTTCAGAAATTTTACATCATTTCGGATCAACAATATGTCATTCACATATACTTATCAGAAATGTTGTAGCGCTCCCACTCACTTTATTGTAAATACAAGTTTCTAACAAACTTTGTATAAACCCAAAAACTTTGATCACCCCATCAAAGCGTATATTCTGACTCCGAGATGCTTGCTCTAATCCATGGAAGGATCGCTGGAGCTAGCATACCTTTTAGCATCCTTAGGATCGACAAAATCTTTCTGATTGTATCACATACAACCTTTCCTTACGAAAACTGGTAAGGAAACTTGTTTTGACATCCATCTGCCAGATTTCATAAATGTAGCTAATGCTAACATGATTCCGACGGACCTAAGCATCGCTACGGATGAGAAAAACTCATCATAGTCAACTCCTTGAACTTGTGAAAATACTCTTTGCCACAAGTCGAGCTTCATAGACGGTAACATTACCGTCCATGTCCGTCTTCTTCTTAAAGATCCATTTATCTCAATGGCTTGCCGATCATCGGGCAAGTTCACCAAAGTCCATGCTTTGTTCTGACACATGGATTCTATCTCGGATTTCATGGCCTCGAGCCATTCGTCGGAATATGGGCCCACCATCGCTTCTCCATAGCTCGTAGGTTCATAGTTGTCTAGCAACATGACTTCCAAGGCAGGATCACGCATTACTCTGAAGTAGTGCGCATCCTCGTCGTCCTACGAGGTTTGGTAGTGACTTGATCCGTAGTTTCATGATCACCATCATAAGCTTCCACTTCAATTGGTGTAGGTGCCACAGGAACAACTTCCTGTGCCCTGCTACATACTAGTTGAAGCGACGGTTCAATAACCTTATCAAGTCTCCACCATCCTCCCACTCAATTCTTTCGAGAGAAACTTTTCCTCGAGAAAGGACTCGTTTCTAGAAGCAATTACTTTTGCTTCCAGATCTGAAATAGGAGGTATACCCAACTGTTTTAGGGTATTCTATGAAGATGCATTTATCCGCTTTGGGTTCGAGCTTATCAGCCTGAAACTTTTTCACATAAGCATCGCAGCCCCAAACTTTTAAGAAACGACAACTTAGGTTTCTATAAACGGTGTCGTCTCAACGGAATTGCGTGGTGCCCCTTTTAAAGTGAATGCGGTTGTCTCTAATGCCTAACCCATAAATGATAGTGGTAATTTGACAAGAAACATCATGGTATGCACCATATCCAATAGGGTGCAGTTATGATGTTCGGACACACCATCACACTATGGTGTTCCAGGCGGTATTAATTGTGAAACGCTTTCCACAATGTCTCAATTGTGTGCCAAACTCGTATCTCAGATACTCATCTCTATGATCATATCACATACATTTTATCCTCTTGTCACGACGATCTTCAACTTCACTCTGAAATTACTTGAACCTTTCAATAATTCAGACTAGTGTTTCATCAAGTAAATACACTCAGCATCTACTCAAATCATCTGTGAAGTAAGAATATAACGATGTCCACTGCATGCCTCAGCACTCATTGGACTGTGTACATCAAAATGTATTACTTCCAATAAGTTGCTCTTTTGTTCCATCTCACTGAAAACGAGGACTTTCAGTCATTTTGCCCATGTGGTATGATTTGCATGTCTCAAGTGATTCATAATAAAGTGAGTCCAAACGATCCATCTGTATGGAGTTTCTTCATGCATATATACCAATAGACATGGTTCGCATGTCTCAATATTTTCAAAAATGAGTGAGTCCAAAGATCTACCTACATGGAGCTTCTTCATGCGTTCTACACCAATATGACTCAAGTGGTAGTGCCACGAGTATGTGGTACTATCATTACTATCTTATATCTTTTTGGCATGAACATGTGTATCACTACGATCGAGATTCATTTTAGGTGCAAGACCATTGAAGGTATTATTCAAATAAACAGAGTAACCATTATTCTCCTTAAATGAATAACCGTTTTGCGGTAAACATAACCCAATCATGTTCAACGCAAACACCAAATCTTGATGGTAGAGGGAGCATGCGATGCTTGATCACATCAACCTTGGAAACACTTCCAACACATATCGTCATCTCACCTTTAGCTAGTCTCCATTTATTCCGTAGCTTTTATTTCGAGTTACTAACACTTAGCAACCGAACCAGTATCTAATACCCTGGTGCTGCTAGGAGTACTAGTAAAGTACACATTCATATAACGTATATCCAATATACTTCTGTCGACCTTGCCTGCCTTCTCATCTACCAAGTATCTAGGGTAGTACTGCTTCAGTGACCGTTCCTCTCATTACAGAAGCACTTAGTCTCGGGTTTGGGTTCAACCTTGGGATTCTTCACTAGAGCAGCAAACGACTTGCTGTTTCATGAAGTATCCCTTTTGCCCTTGCCCTTCTTAAACTAGTGGTTTTACTAACCATCAACAATTGATGCTCCTTCTTGATTTCTACTCTCGCGGTGTCAAACATCGCGAATAGCTCAAGGATCATCATAATTATCCTTGATATGTTATAGTTCATCACGAAGCTCTACTAGCTTGGTGGCAGTGACTATGGAGAACTATCACTATCTCATCTGGGAGATTAACTCCCACTCGATTCAAGCGATTGTGGCACTCAGACAATCTGAGCACACGCTCAACGATTGAGCTTTTCTCCCTTAGTTTGCAGGCTTAAGAAACTTGTCAGAGGTCTCATACCTCTTGACGTGGGCACTAGTCTGAAATCCCAATTTCAGTCTTCGGAACATCTCACATGTTCTGCGATGTTTCAAAAACGTCTTTGGTGCCACAATTCTAAACTGCACTGAACTATCACGTAGTCATCAAAACGTGTATGTCAGATGTTTCGTAACATCTACAGACGACGCTGAGGTTCAGCACACCGAGCGGTGCATTAAGGACATAAGCCTTCTGTGCAGCAATGAGGACAATCCTCAGTTTACGGACCCAGTCCGCATAATTGCTACTACCAACTTTCAACTAAATTTTCTCTAGGAACATATCTTAACCAGTAGAACTAAAGCGCAAGCTATGACATAATTTGCAAATACCTTTTTGACTATGTTCATCATAATGAAGTTCATCTAATTATGAACTCCCACTCAGATAGACATCCCTCTAGTCATCTAAGTGAAACATGATCCGAGTTTAACTAGGCCGTGTCCGATCATCACGTGAGACGGACTAGTCAAGATCGGTGAACATCTCCATGTTGATCGTATCTTCTATACGACTCATGCTCGACCTTTCGGTCCTCCGTGTTCCGAGGCCATGTGTGTACATGCTAGGCTCGTCAAGTCAACCTAAGTGTATTGCATGTGTTCCGAGGCCATGTCTGTACATGCTAGGCTCGTCAACACCCGTTGTATTCGAACGTTAGAATCTATCACACCCGATCATCACGTGGTGCTTCGAAACAACAAACCTTCGCAACGGTGCACAGTTAGGGTGAACACTTTCTTGAAATTATTATAAGGGATCATCTTACTTACTACCGTCGTTCTAAGCAAATAAGATGCAAAAACATGATAAACATCACATGCAATCAAATAGTGACATGATATGGCCAATGTCATCATGCTCCTTTGATCTCCATCTTCGGGGCACCATGATCATCTTCGTCACCGGCATGACACCATGATCTCCATCATCATGATCTCCATCATTGTGTCTTCATGAAGTCGTCACGCCAACGATTACTTCTACTTCTATGGCTAACGCGTTTAGCAACAAAGTAAAGTAATTTACATGGCGTTATTCAATGACACGCAGGTCATGCAAAATAATAAAGACAACTCCTATGGCTCCTGCCGGTTGTCATACTTATCGACATGCAAGTCGTGATTCCTATTACAAGAATATGATCAATCTCATACATCACATATATCATTCATCACATCTTCTGGCCATATCACATCACATAGCACTTGCTGCAAAAACAAGTTAGACGTCCTCTAATTGTTGTTGCAAGTTTTTACGTGGTTTGTAGGTTTCTAGCAAGAACGTTTCTTACCTACGTATGACCACAATGTGATTTGCCAATTTCTATTTACCCTTCATAAGGACCCTTTTCATCGAATCCGTTCCGACTAAAGTAGGAGAGACAGACACCCGCTAGCCACCTTATGCAACTTGTGCATGTCAGTCGGTGGAACCTGTCTCACGTAAGTGTACGTGTAAGGTCGGTCCGGGCCGCTTCATCCTACAATGCCGCCGAAACAAGAAAAGACTAGTAGCGGCAAGAAGAATTGGCAAACTCAACGCCCACAACTTCTTTGTGTTCTACTCGTGCATAGTAACTACGCATAGACTTGGCTCATGATGCCACTATTGGGAATCGTAGCATAATTTTAAAATTTTCCTACGGTCACCAAGATGCATCTATGGAGTCTACTAGCAACGAGGGGAAAGGAGTGCATCTACATACCCTTGTAGATCGCGAGCGGAAGCGTTCCAATGAACGTGGATGACGGAGTCGTACTCGTCGTGATCCAAATCACCGATGACCGAGTGCCGAACGGACGGCACCTCCGCGTTCAACACACGTACGGTGCAGCGACGTCTCCTCCTTCTTGATCCAGCAAGGGGGAAGGAGAGGTTGATGGAGATCCAACAGCACGACGGCGTGGTGGTGGATGTAGCGGGTCTCCGGCAGGGCTTCGCCAAGCTTCTGCGAGAGAGAGAGGTGTTGCAGGGGAGGAGGGAGGCGCCCAAGGCTGTACGTTGCTGCCCTCCCTCCCCCCTTTATATAGGCCCCTGGGGGGGCGCCAGCCCTTGGGAGATCAGATCTCCAAGGGGGGGCGGCGGCCAAGTGGGGGGGAAGGGGTGCCTTGCCCCCCAAGGCAAGGGGGAAGCTCCCCCCTAGGGTTCCCAACCCTAGGCGCATGGGGGGAGGCCCAAGGGGGGCGCCCCAGCCCACTAAGGGCTGGTTCCCTTCCACTTTCAGCCCACGGGGCCCTCCGGGATAGGTGGCCCCACCCGGTGGACCCCCGGGACCCTTCCGGTGGTCCCGGTACAATACCGGTAACCCCCGAAACTTTCCCGGTGGCCGAAACTTGACTTCCTATATATAATTCTTCACCTCTGGACCATTCCGGAACCTCTCGTGACGTCCGGGATCTCATCCGGGACTCCGAAAAACTTTCGGGTTTCCGCATACATATATCTCTACAACCCTAGCGTCACCGGACCTTAAGTGTGTAGACCCTACGGGTTCGGGAGACATGCAGACATGACCGAGACGCCTCTCCGGTCAATAACCAACAGTGGGATCTGGATACCCATGTTGGCTCCCACATGTTCCACGATGATCTCATCGGATGAACCACGATGTCGAGGATTCAGTCAATCCCGTATGCAATTCCCTTTGTCAAACGGTATGTTACTTACCCGAGATTCGATCGTCGGTATCCCAATACCTTGTTCAATCTCGTTACCGGCAAGTCTCTTTACTCGTACCGCAATGCATGATCCCGTGACTAACGCCTTAGTCACATTGAGCTCATTATGATGATGCATTACCGAGTGGGCCCAGAGATACCTCTCCGTCACACGGAGTGACAAATCCCAGTCTCGATCCGTGCCAACCCAACAGACACTTTCGGAGATACCCGTAGTGCACCTTTATAGTCACCCAGTTACGTTGTGACGTTTGGCACAC
Source organism: Triticum aestivum (assembly GCF_018294505.1). Classification (NCBI taxonomy): domain Eukaryota; kingdom Viridiplantae; phylum Streptophyta; class Magnoliopsida; order Poales; family Poaceae; genus Triticum; species Triticum aestivum. The sequence goes on from NC_057802.1 coordinate 165,011,426, forward strand.
CCAAAGCACTCCTACGGTATCCGGGAGTTGCACGATCTCATGGTCTAAGGAAAAGATACTTGACATTGGAAAAGCTCTAGCAAACGAAACTACACGATCTTTTATGCTATGCTTAGGATTGGGTCTTGTCCATCACATCATTCTCCTAATGATGTGATCCCGTTATCAATGACATCCAATGTCCATAGTCAGGAAACCATGACTATCTGTTGATCAACGAGCTAGTCAACTAGAGGCTTACTAGGGACAGGCTGTGGTCTATGTATTCACACATGTATTACGATTTCCGGACAATACAATTATAGCATGAATAATAGACAATTACCATGAACAAAGAAATATAATAATAACCATTTATTATTGCCTCTAGGGCATATTTCCAACACCAGACGCTGCAGGGGCTCTTCGGCATAACGCACGAAGGCATCTAGAAAGCACTCTTCAAGGCCCGCGAGACGCCCCCGCCCACGACTGAAAATCGCGGGCTTAGCTCAAAGCGCCAGGCCAATTTGGTAAGTCTTTCAGTGTTTTCGAAGTACACCAGCATATTTTGAGGATGGATATTGAGTTGTTCCACCTACTTTATCAGGCCTGGATCGAGGTGGCGGAGCACATTAACTGTCCGGCTCCGCTTCCCGAGGAGGAAGAATTCCCACTTCTGACGAAGATGTTGTTTCCGGCGCCGTATGACGTGCCAGAGAAGACGGCCAAGAAAGCGGCCAAAGGGGCCAAGAAAGGCCCTTGCCAAAAAGGCGCTCCGGACATGTCGTCCGAGGACGAGACTTCCTCTTCATCCGATGACGACGATGAAGAGGAAGAAGAAGAAAATGATTCCCCACCTGAGGTGGGGAGGAAGAAGAGGGCGGCTCCCCCGGATCCGGAGGCGAAAGCGCCCAAGAGGATTAAAGACTCCCAAATGGATAACTCCATGTGGGATATTGATAGCAGTCCGGAACAACCTCGCCGGACCAAGCCTCGGGCCGCTTCGTAAGTACCAGAATCCGCAAACGTATGGCCTTCCTGTTTTATAGTATTGACATATTGTAAGCCTTGTTACTGCAGTCCGGCACGCGATGGCTTCCTGCAGTCCTCGACTGAGGATTCGCTGGACTCGAAGGGAAGGGCTAGCACATCTCCGCCACCTGCTCATTCCGTCTCACCCAAGGGTGATGACGAGGTGGTGTCCAAAAAGACTTTCCCTGGCCGGGGGGAGATTCCGAACATCATCGGGGTGACGCCCCAGGATGATTTTTCGGCTGCCAGACATTTGGGGAAAAAGTCCCCATGGGAACTGGTGACGGGGCCCGAGTTCCCTTTGGACCTCAGCCGGATACCATTCCGGAGATCTACACGGCTCCAGGGTCCAGCGAACGACATTCCCTTCAAGGAGGGAATGTGCCCGTCCCACCGGTGACCTCCGTCCAACCAGAGGCGTCGGATAATCTGCTGGAGGCACTACGAGGCGCCTCTATTGTGGATGAACATCGTGTCCTTATGGACACGGTGATAGAGAAGGTTCAGTTCGTCAAAAGCAGACTGACCGAAGCCTGCACTAGCCTTCTAACGGGCTTTGAGGTAAGTGATTGTAAAAAATATCACAGTATAGACAGTAGCCCCTGATGCTTTGTTTGGTGTTCGTGAAGAAAAGCCGAACAGAGGATCGAGAAGAAATATCGCAGGAGTCTAACATGAGTTGTCTATGTGAATAAGCAGGTGTCACTTAAGGCTGCCACTGCTCATGCTGCGGAGGTCTCCGGACTGAAGCAGAAACTGGAGCGGGCCGAGGAGGAGCTCGGCCTCGTGAAGAAGCAGCTGGAGGATAACCAAGGTATGCAGTAACCTGTAGGTATATTTGTAAAAAATGAATAGTCCGACTGTACTAAATTGTCATAAACTTTATTAGGGGCCACGACTGAGGTGGCAACCCTCAAGAAGGCGCTAGCCGAGGCCGAGGACAAAGCGGCTAAGGAACGCGCCTCGCGCGAGAAGCACGACGCCCGGGTTGGCGAGGCGCAGCAACAGCTCCAGGGCGCGATAGAGAGATTTGAGTCCCTGGAGCGCGATTGTAAGGCGCAAGAGTCCGAATTGGCGAAGGTCCGCCAGAGCGCATAGGATGCACGAGCCGAAGCCCAGAGCGCCCTCCAGGAGATTCAGGTGGCCAAGATGATTACAGCGGGTAAGTCTTTCACCATGCATAGCAAGTATATAGAAGAACGTTCCTTGTACTTATCCTAAATTTGGATTTTCCAGGGGCATTTGTGGATCTGCCGCACAGTGTATCGGATGCTGCCGAGTATTACAGAGCCGAGGAAGGGATGTCTACGGAGAAGCTATTCTGGTCCCAACATCTGGGATCCGAACATCCGGTACCCTTCAGCGAACAGCTAAAGCAGTTGGTCGAGCTGCATAGGTTGACAGAGCTAGCCATGAAGGACCTGATAGTCCGGCTGTGGCCTGCTGATCCTATACCTAGCAGCTACTTTGGACTTGTGCAGCGGCTTGTGAGTGCCTGTCCGCGGCTCGAAGCCATGAAGCGGTCGGTCTGCATTGAAGGTGCGCGTATGGACTTTGCCCGTGTCAAGACGCATTGGGCGAAGCTAGATGCCAAGAAGCTGATGACCGAGGGACTGCTGGAGGGCAAGGAGCATCGTCGACCTGAGCACTATTTTGACGGTGTTCTGGAGGGGTCACGCCTTGTGGCGGAGCAATGTTCGAAGGATGTTATATTCCCGTGAGAACATGTGTATTACCTTGTTCTGTAATATGGAACAATGATATTATGTAGTGTAATGTTTATGATTTAAATTTTACCTCCTGTGCGGCCGTTTATTAAATCTGAGGGTTGACCAGTCGTCGGCTTCTGCCCCCACGTAGATAATACGGGGGTGTTCGGGATAAATCTAAACACTCTTTACTCCACATTCTGGTCCTTAAAGGAGGTGTTTAGCACAATGAACAAGGCAATCGGACTATGCGGCCTTTACTGCCCTCACTTAGCCATAGGAGTTTGACAATTAATAAAGTTGGCGAAGCTCCTAGTGTTCGGAAGGCCGAATTAGGGGCGTTATACACGCCTAATCGGAAGAACCGATTCTTCGCAAGAAGCGGAAAAAATCTCCAATGATTTGGAACCTCTCGAACAGCTGACCGGCTCTCGCCGCATCATGATAGTTAGTTTTCGGCTTTCTCTACTGAGGCGCTCATCCGGAAAAACCAGGACACAATCGCAGTAGTTCTCCCTTTACTACCCTAGCCGATGTAGCGGAACGTAAGGTAGTAAGCACAGAAGCCGGGCAACCCAACTATTGACCAAAGACATGATTCAGAGCCGATGCATATAATGCTATAAGTTCAGGGTGCCGAACTATACTGTAAAAGTGTTCGGACTTTTATTGCCGTGATGCGGGGTATAATGAAGCCCCTGGTGTAGTAATACGTACCATGGTGTACGTGTGCAATGAGTAATTAATACCGAGGCGAGGAAACAGGAAAATGAAGTAATAAGCTAACGCTACCGTGTATTCACCATTGTGGTGTAACTAGTACGTCGAGGCGTACTTTGTACAAGTAATGTGATAAGCAAGTAAGTCTATTTAACAAGCCGCCACCAAGGGCGAGCTACATGCGAGTATGAAAAGCAATTATGGCCATAGTTTAGTAGAGACCACCTGGGGATTCCCTTGTAAGCCAGAGCTCCCTGCCTCCTTGGTGTGTTCTGCTGGCGGGTTGTCCGTGTAGTCCTCGAAAAGAGAAGAAAACCCATAAAAAAGGAAAAGTAAAAGCCTGCGAATCCCAGGGTTGGTCAAGCCGTGCTGTGGATTGCGAACGGGGTATGCCTCCGTCAATACCCATGTGGTTTCGAGTGCGTAATTGTGTACGCGTGGTACGAATGCCACTACCTCATTGAGACTGGGACGGAGGCCGAATTGCTAGTCGAGCTCTTGACGAGCCACGCCGTCCTGTTGCAGCGTTGTTCGGAACCTCTTAATGATGTCCGAGGGCTCGACAACCGTACTATGGTGCTGCTTGAGAAGGCTGCTCTGTGCTTCTGCTGCTAGGGCGGCGGTGTGCTCCTCTGTTCGGAGGGAGCATTCCGTATTGCCATTGATTGTTATGACGCCGCATGGACTGGGCATCTTGAGCTTGAGATAAGCATAGTGTGGCACTGCGTTGAATCTAGCAAACGCGGTTTGTTCGAGCAGCGCGTGATAGCCGCTGCGGAAGGGGATGATATCGAAGATTAACTCTTCGCTTCGGAAGTTGTCCGAAGAACCGAAGATCACCTCCAGCGTGATTGAGCCCGTACAGCGGGCCTCTATGCCTGGTATGACTCCTTTAAAGGTAGTCTTTGTTGGTTTGATTCGTGAGGGGTCAATGCCCATCTTCCGCACTGTGCCTTGATAGAGCAGGTTGAGGCTGCTACCACCGTCCATCAGGACTCGTGTTAGGTGAAACCCGTCAATAATTGGGTCGAGGACTAGTGCGGCTGAACCGCCATGGCGGATACTGGTTAGGTGATCTTGACGATCGAAGGTGATCGGGAATGATGACCACGGATTGAATTTTGGGGCGACTAGCTCTACCGCATAGACGTCCCTAAGTGCTCGCTTACGCTCTCTTTTGGGGATGTGCGTGGCGTATATCATGTTCACCGTTTTGACTTGAGGGGGAAATTTCTTCTGCCCTCCGGTGTTCGGCTGCCGGGGCTCTTCGTTATCGTCCTCGCTCTGTGATTCCCCTTCCTTGTTTTTGCTGTTTATTTTGCTAGCTTGCTTGAATATCCGGCAATCTCTGTTAGTATGGCTGGCCGGTTTGTCTGGGGTGTCGTGTATCTGGCAAGGACGATCGAGTATGCGGTCCAAGCTGGATGGTCCTCCGCTGCTCCTTTTATAGGGCTTCTTTCACTGGCCGGACTTGGAGCCCCCGAATCCGGCGTGAACTGTAGTGTCATCGGTGTTATCGCCATTGCTTTGGCGTTTGTGTCTGTTGCGCCGAAGCTTGCCGGTGCTGCTTTTGGCCTCGGAGGGGCCTGTTTCGTTGGCTGTGTTTGTACTGCGAGCCAGCCAACTATCCTCTCCCACGCAGAAGCGGGTCATAAGTGCCGTGAGGGCTGCCATAGACTTCGGCTTTTCTTGGCCGAGGTGGCGTGCTAGCCATTCGTCGCGGATGCTGTGTTTGAAGGCTACTAGGGCCTCGGCATCCGGACAGTCAACGATCTGGTTCTTTTTGGTTAGGAACCTAGTCCAGAATTTTCTGGCTGATTCTCCAGGTTGTTGAACTATGTGGCTTAAGTCATCGGCGTCCGGTGGCCGGACATAAGTTCCTTGGAAGTTATCAAGGAAAGTCTCTTCCAAGTCTTCCCAGCTGCCGATGGAATTCTCAGGCAGGCTATTTAACCAGTGCCGAGCTGGCCCTTTGAGCTTTAATGGGAGGTATTTGATGGCATGGAGGTCATCTCCTCGAGCCATATGGATATGGAGAATGAAATCCTCGATCCATACTGCGGGATCGGTTGTGCCGTCGTATGATTCAATGTTGACAGGCTTGAACCCCTCGGGGAATTCGTGGTCCAGTACTTCATCTATGAAGCAGAGAGGGTGTGCGGCGCCTCTATATCGGGCCGCGCCGTGGCCTAGCTCTGATGGAGTCCGTCTGTGGTATTCGGCCCGGGCATGGTTAGATTTATCACGTCCGAATAGGTAGCCATCGTTGTGCCTCGAGGCACGCCCTCGCGATCCATAGATCGATCTTGTATGTCCTGCTCTATCATCCATGATCTGCCGGAGGTCGTACGTGTGACCCCGAACTCTTCCGTGTATATTTTTATGAGGCGGTGGGGCAGGCTGCTGTTTGGCCTGAGTTGCCGCTTTATCCCTGTCGCGGGGTGGCCGGTCGGCCGCCCTGTCTCGACCACGTGGTGGTCATTCCGCATTACGCAAGGGAGATGTGTGCTCCGGTGCTTCCTCATCGAATTGAGGTAGCAGTATGCGTTTCGGGTAGCTCTTTGTTGGGCGCCTGAGGCCGTATTCTTCGGCTGTCAGGACATCAGTCCATCTATCGATGAGCAGATCTTGTTCAGCTTGAAGCTGCTGCTGTTTCTTTTTCAGGCTCCTTGCAGTGGCTATGAGCTGAAGCTTAAAGCACTCCTGCTCCAGAGGATCCTCAGGCACGATGAAGTCTTCGTTGCCGAGGCTTGTCTCCTCCTCAGAGGGTGGACGGTAACTGTCGTCCTCCGAGTCATCTTCTATGGCCTGTTCATCAGGGTTGTCTTGCCTATTGTCATGTTCCTCCTGTTCGGATGTAGCTCCGACAGGGTCTTCATTGTTTTCGGCGTCGCCTGGAGTACTATTCTCTTCGGTGCTGGTGTTGCCGTCCTTTGAGCGATGAGGCTTAGGACGGCGTTTGGGGCGTCGGCGTTTGGACTACGTCTCAGAGGTTTTATTCGCATCTGGCTCTTCTTTCTCGTCACCAGATTCTTTAGGTGTATCAACCATGTACACGTCGTACGAAGAGGTGGCCGTCCAACGTCCAGTAAATGGCGGGTCTTGGCCTTGCTCCTTGTTGGCATCGTCGTCCATATCATCAATGTCTTCGGAGCCATAGTCAAGCACGTTGGTTAAGTCATCGACGGTGGCTATGAAGTGGGTGGCGGGTGGGAAGCAAAATTCCTCGTCATCCGCCTCTAATTTGAACCGAACATAGTTTGGTTGTGAGTCCTCCTCCAGGGATAAGTTCTTTAAAGATTTTAGCACGTCACCAATAGGTGAGTGCTAGAAGAAGTCTGCGGCGCCAAATTAGAAAATCGATAACCGATCCAGATCGGTGTCCGCAGGCGCACCTAATCCGGAATGTGTAGCCGGAAACGAGTCTGGAGTTCCATTGATGCAAGTATTGCGGGATGTCGAGTCCGTGTGCGGCTCCAACGCCGTTGACTTTGTGACCTCAGAGGGCACAATCTGCTTCGGTTATGAGGCCGTTGCAACAACAGGATCCATCTCCTGGGTGTGATCCGATGACAGATTTAAGTCATGTTCATCGGAGAGAGGGGGAGTGACTGCCGCTGTCTCGAATCCATCGAAGATAAAGTCTCCACGGGTATCCGCGACGCGGTTCAAGCTTCCAAATTTGACCTGATGGCCAGGGGCGTGGCTATCGACCTGCTCCAGATGGCCAAGCGAGTTGGCCCGCAGTACGAAGTCGCCGAACACAAAGGTTTGTCCGGGGAGGAAGGTTTCTCCCTGAACGGCGCCATTACTGACGATCGAAGGGGCCATCGAGTCCTTTGACGACGGCATAGTGGAACTCTCAATGAAAGCACCAATGTCGGTGTCAAAACCGGCGGATCTCAGGTAGGGGGTCCCGAACTGTGCGTCTAGGATCGATGGTAACAGGAGACGGGGGACACGATGTTTACCCAGGTTTGGGCCCTCTCTATGGAGGTAATACCCTACTTCCTGCTTGATTGATCTTGATGAATATGAGTGTTACAAGAGTTGATCTACCACGATATCGTAATGGCTAAACCCTAGAAGCCTAGCCTATGTGAATATGGTAATGAATGTGTCCTATCCGGACTATGCTCTCCGGTTTATATAGACACCGGAGAGATCTAGGGTTACATGGAGTCGGTTACATAAGGAATCTTCATAGCTGGTCGCCTAGCTTGCCTTCTACACCAAGGGAGAGTCCAATCCAGACACGGGTATAGTCTTCGGCCTTCGTATCTTCACAGCCCATCAGTCCAGCCCAATGAATAACAGGCCGAATGCCCGAGGACCCCTTAGTCCAGGACTCCCTCACGCACCCCTCTCCCTGGCCGCCAGCTCTAGGGAAGGAAAAGGGGGAGGGCTAGCCCCTCCTGCCTTCCCCTTCTCATGGGAGAAAGGAAAGGGGGGGGCTCCCTCCCCTGCCTTTCCCCGCCCACCTAAAAAGGAAAGGTGGGGGAGGCTTGGGAGAGACCCCAAGTAGGATTTGGCCTACTTGCGGCGCCTCCTTGGCTGCTCCCTCCCCCACCTATGTGGGAGGGGGACGCCACACATAACCACGACAATTGCTTAGCCGTGTGCGGCGCCCCCTCCACAATTTAATCCCTCGGAGATAGCTTCACCATCACCGTCAACACGCCGTCGTGCTGCCAGAACTCATCCACTGCTTTGCCGTCTTGCTAGATCAAGATGGCGAGGACGTCACTGAGCTGAACGTGTGCTTAATGCGGAGGTGCCATACGTTCGGTACTCGATCGGTTGGATCGCGAAGAAGTTCGGCTACATCAGCCACGTTAACAAACGCTTCCGCATACGGTCTACGAGGGTACGTAGACACACTCTCCCCTCTCATTGCTATGCGTCTCTGGATAGATCTTGCGTGTGCGTAGATTTTTTTTCCATGCAACATATCCTAACAAGAGAGAGAGAGAGATCAAACACAGAGTGACTGGTACAAACCCTCAGCCCTGAACGTGAGTCATATAGTAGATATGATTAACATAGAGATGTTCACCATTGATGACTACCCCATCTCACATGATGATCGGACATGGGTTAGTTGATTGGAATCATGTATCACTTAGATAACTTGAGGGATGTATGTTTAAGTGGGAGTCCTTAAGTTATTTGATTAATTGAACTTAATTTATCATGAACTTAGTCTTAATAGTTTTTGCATATCTATGTTGTAGATCAATGGCCCGTGCTACTGTTCCCCTCAATTTTAATGTGTTCCTAGAGAAAGCTAAGTTGAAAGATGATGGTAGCAACTACACAGATTGGGTTCGTAACTTGAGGATTATCCTCATTGCTGCACAGAAGAATTATCTCCTTGATGCACCGCTAGGTGAAAGACCTGCTGCACGAGCTACTGCTGATGTTATGAATGCCTGGCAGGCTCGATCTGATGACTACTCTATAGTTCAGTCTGCCATGATTTACGGCTTAGAACCGGGACTTCAAAGAAGTTTTGAACGTCGTGGAGCATATGAGATGTTCCAAGAGTTGAAGTTAATATTTCAAGCAAATGCCCGGGTTGAGAGATATGATGTCTCCAACAAGTTCTATAGCTGCAAGATGGAGGAGAACAGTTCTGTCAGTGAAAACATACTCAAAATGTTTGGGTATCATAACCACTTGACTCGGCTGGGAGTTGAACTTCCAGTTGATAGTGTTATTGACAGATTTCTTCAATCACTGCCACCAAGCTACAAAGGCTTCGTGATGAACTATAATATACAAGGGATAAATAAAACGATTCCTGAGCTCTTCGCAAAGCTTAAGGCCGCGAAGGTAGAAATCAAGAAGGAGCATCAAGTGTTGATGGTTAACAAGACCACTAGTTTCAAGAAAAGGGGCAAGGGAAAGAAAGGTAACTTCAATAAGAATGGCAAGCAAGTTTCCACTCTCGGGAAGAAAGCCAAAGCTGGACCCAAGCCTGAAACTGAGTGCTTCTACTGCAAAGGGACTGGTCACTGGAAGCAGAACTGCCCCAAATACTTGGAGGATAAGAAGGATGGCAAAGTGAACAAAGGTATATTTGATATACATGTTATTGATGTGTACTTTGCTAATGCTCGTAGTAGCGCCTGGGTATTTGATACTAGTTTGGTTGCTCATATTTGTAACCTGAAACAGGAGTTGCGGAAAAAACAAAGATTGGCTAAGGATGAGGTGACGATGCGCGTCGGGAATGGTTCCAAGGTCGATGTGATCGCCGTCGGCACGCTACCTCTACATATACCTTCGGGATTAGTTTTGGACCCCAATAATTGTTATTTGGTGCCAGCTTTGAGCATGAACATTATATCTTGATCTTGTTTATTGTGAGACAGTATTCATTTAAATCAGAGAATAATGGTTGTTCTATTTATATGAGCAATATCTTTTATGGTCATGCACCCTTGATGAATGGTCTATTCTTGTTAAATCTCGATCGTAGTGATACACATATTCATAATATTGATGCCAAAAGATGCAAAGTTGATAATGATAGTGCAACATATTTGTGGCACTGTCATTTAGGTCATATTGGTGTAAAGCGCATGAAGACACTTCATTCGGATGGACTTTTGAGATCACTTGATTATGAATCATTTGATACTTGCGAACCATGCATGCCTGATGGGCAAGATGACTAAAACTCCGTTCTCCGGAACAATGGAGCAAAATAATGACATATTGGAAATAATACATACCGATGTATGTGGTCCGATGAGTGTTGAGGCACGCGGCGGGTATCGTTATTTTCTGACCTTCATAGATGATTTGAGTAGGTATGGGTATATCTACTTGATGAAACACAAGTCTGAAAACATTTGAAAAGTTTAAAGAATTTCAGAGTGAAATGGAGAATCATCATAACAAGAAAATAAAGTTTCTACGATCTGATTGCGGAGGCGAATATTTGAGTTTTGAGTTTGGCCTTAATTTAAAAAATTGTAGAATTATTTCACATCTCACGCCACCTGGAACACCACATCACAATGGTGTGTCTGAACATCGTAACCGTACTTTATTGGATATGGTGCGTTCTATGATGTCTCTTACCGATTTACCACTATCATTTTGGGGTTATGCATTAGAGACAGCTGCATTCACGTTAAATATCTAAATCCGTTGAGACGACACCATATGAACTGTGGTTTGGCAAGAAACCTAAGCTGTCGTATCTTAAAGTTTGGGGTTGCGACACTTATGTCAAAAGGCTTCAGCCTGATAAGCTCGAACCCAAATCGGAGAAGTGCATCTTCATAGGGTACCCTAAGGAAACAATTGGGTACACCTTCTACCACAGATCCGAAGTCAAGATCTTTGTTGCCAAGAATGGAACCTTTCTAGAGAAGGAGTTTCTCTCGAAAGAAGTGAGTGGGAGGAAAGTAGAACTTGATGAGGTAGTTGTACCTTCTCTCGAATTGGAAATAAGCACATTAGAGAATCCATTCCCGTGATGCCTACACCAACTAGAGAGGAAGCTAATGATGATGATTATGAAACTTCGGATCAAGTTACTAATGGACCTCGTAGGTCGAACAGAGCATGTTCCGCACCAGAGTGGTACGGTAATCCTGTCCCGTGATAACCCGCAAGTATAGGGAATCGTTTGTAGCCTTCTTCAATAAATAAGAGTGTCGAGCCCAACGAGGAGCTAAAGGTAGAACAAATATTCCCTCAAGTTTTATCAACCACTGATTGTCGGGGGTGTTGTGCGACATATGCCAAAGGATGGCTTATCATGGTGGGGGTCAAAAGAACGTCGTTGGTGCCTGGAAACGGGATAAGGCATAAACATGTACGCCGATGCATCTTACCCAGGTTCGGGACTCTCCTAGGAGATAACACCCCTACTCCTACTCTGCGGGGTCTCCACATGATAACTATATCAGCAAGATGGCTACAAGCTTGCTCCTTGAGCTGTTTCTCTAGAGGAGGAAGAAGAACAAAGCTAGCCCTAGCTTCACTCTCTCTATATGTGTGTGTCTGGTGTCTATGAGGCTGAACCCTTTGCATGGGTTCCCAGGGGGGTTTATATACGCCTACCCCCCATGGGTACAATGGTAATCTATTGGGAAACGTAGTAATTTCAAAAAAATTCTACGCACACGCAAGATCATGGTGATGCATAGCAATGAGAGGAGAGAGTGTTGTCCACGTACCCTCGTAGACCGAAAGCGGAAGCGTTAACACAACGCGGTTGATGTAGTCGTACGTCTTCACAATCCGACCGATCAAGTACCGAACCCACGACACCTCCAAGTTCAGCACACGTTTAGCTCGATGACGTCCCTCGAACTCCGATCCAGCCGAGTGTTGAGGGAGAGTTTCGTCAGCACGACGGCGTGGTGACAATGATGATGTTCTACCGACGCAGGGCTTCGCCTAAGCACCGCTACGATATTATCGAGGTGAAATATGGTGGAGGGGGCAGCGCACACGGCTAAGAGATCAATGATCAATTGTGTGTCTAGAGGTGCCCCCCTGCCCCCGTATATAAAGGAGCAAGGGGGGTTCGGCCGGCCAAGGGGAGAGGCGCGCCAGGAAGAGTCCTACTCCTACCGGGAGTAGGACTCCCCCTTTTCCATGTTGGACTAGGAGAGAGAGGGGGAAGAGGTGGAGGGGAGGAAGGAAAGGGGGGGCGCCGCCCCCCTCTCCTTGTCCTATTCGGATTGGGGGGGGGGAGGGGCGTGCGGCCCTGCCCTGGCCTCCTCTCCTCTCTTCCACATAGGCCCACTAAGGCCCATTAAGTTACCGGGGGGGGGGGGGTTCCGGTAACCTCCCGGTACTCCGGAAAAATCCCGATTTCACCCGGAACACTTCCGATGTCCAAACATAGGCTTCCAATATATCAATCTTTATGTCTCGACCATTTCAAGACTCCTTGTCATGTCCGTGATCACATCCGGGACTCCGAACAACCTTCGGTACATCAAAACATATAAACTCATAATATAACTGTCATCGTAACGTTAAGCATGCGGACCCTACGGGTTCGAGAACTATGTAGACATGACCGAGACACCTCTCCGGTCAATAACCAATAGCGGAACCTGGATGCTCATATTGGTTCCCACATATTCTACGAAGATCTTTATCGGTCAGACCGCATAACAACATACGTTGTTCCCTTTGTCATCGGTATGTTACTTGCCCGAGATTCGATCGTCGGTATCTTGATACCTAGTTCAATCTCGTTACCGGCAAGTCTCTTTACTCGTTCCAGAATACATCATCCCGCAACTAACTCATTAGTCACAATGCTTGCAAGGCTTATAGTGATGTGTATTACTGAGTGGGCCCAGAGATACCTCTCCGACAATCGGAGTGACAAATCCTAATCTCGAAATACGCCAACCCAACAAGTACCTTTGGGGACACCTATAGAGCACCTTTATAATCACCCAGTTACGTTGTGACGTTTGGTAGCACACAAAGTGTTCCTCCGGTAAACGGGATTTGCATAATCTCATAGTCATAGGAACATGTATAAATCATGAAGAAAGCAATAGCAACATACTAAACGGTCGAGTGCTAAGCTAACGGAATGGGTGAAGTCAATCACATCATTCTCCTAATCATGTGACCCCGTTAATCAAATGACAACTCATGTCTATGGATAGGAAACATAACCATCTTTGATCAACAAGCTAGTCAAGTAGAGGCATACTAGTGACACTCTGTTTGTCTATGTATTCACACATGTATTATGTTTCCGGTTAATACAATTCTAGCATGAATAATAAACATTTATCATGATATAAGGAAATAAATAATAACTTTATTATTGCCTCTAGGGCATATTTCCTTCAGTCTCCCACTTGCACTAGAGTCAATAATCTAGATTACACAGTAATGATTCTTACACCCATGGAGTCTTTGTGCTGATCATGTTTTGCTCGTGGAAGAGGCTTAGTCAACGGGTCTGCAACATTCAGATCCGTATGTATCTTGCAAATTTCTATGTCTCCCACCTGGACTAAATGCCGGATGGAATTGAAGCGTCTTTTGATGTGCTTGGTTCTCTTGTGAAATCTGGATTCCTTTGCTAAGGCAATTGCACCAGTATTGTCACAAAAGATTTTCATTGGTCCCGATGCACTAGGTATGACACCTAGATCGGATATGAACTCCTTCATCCAGACTCCTTCATTTGCTGCTTCCGAAGCAGCTATGTACTCCGCTTCACACGTAGATCCCGCCACGACACTTTGCTTAGAACTGCACCAACTGACAGCTCCACCGTTCAATGTAAACACGTATCCGGTTTGCGATTTAGAATCGTCCGGATCAGTGTCAAAGCTTGCATCAACGTAACCATTTATGATGAGCTCTTTGTCACCTCCATAAACGAGAAACATATCCTTAGTGCTTTTCAGGTATTTCAGGATGTTCTTGACCGCTGTCCAGTGATCCACTCCTAGATTACTTTGGTACCTCCCTGCTAAACTTATAGCAAGGCACACATCAGGTCTGGTACAGAACATTGCATACATGATAGAGCCTATGGCTGAAGCATAGGGAACATCTTTCATCTTCTCTCTATCTTCTGCAGTGGCCGGGCATTGAGTCTTACTCAATCTCACACCTTGTAGTACAGGCAAGAACCCTTTCTTTGCTTGATCCATTTTGAACTTCTTCAAAACTTTGTCAAGGTATGTGCTTTGTGAAAGTCCAATTAAGCGTCTTGATCTATCTCTATAGATCTTGATGCCTAATATATATGCAGCTTCACCGAGGTCTTTCATTGAAAAACTCTTATTCAAGTATCCCTTTATGCTATCCAGAAATTCTATATCATTTCCAATTAGCAATATGTCATCCACATATAATATCAGAAATGCTACTGAGCTCCCACTCAGTTTCTTGTAAATACAGGCTTCTCCAAAAGTCTGTATGAAACCAAATGCTTTGATCACACTATCAAAGCGTTTATTCCAACTCCGAGAGGCTTGCACCAGTCCATAAATGGATCGCTGGAGCTTGCACACTTTGTTAGCTCCCTTTGGATCGACAAAACCTTCCGGTTGCATCATATACAACTCTTCTTCCAGAAATCCATTCAGGAATGCAGTTTTGACATCCATTTGCCGAATTTCATAATCATAAAATGCGGCAATTGCTAACATGATTCGGACAGACTTGAGCATCGCTACGGGTGAGAAGGTCTCATCGTAGTCAATCCCTTGAACTTGTCGAAAACCTTTTGCAACAAGTCGAGCTTTATAGACAGTAACATTACCATCAACGTCAGTCTTCTTCTTGAAGATCCATTTATTTTCAATAGCTTGCCGATCATCGGGCAAGTCAACCAAAGTCCATACTTTGTTCTCATACATGGATCCCATCTCGGATTTCATGGCCTCAAGCCATTTTGCGGAAGCTGGGCTCACCATCGCTTCTTCATAGTTCGTAGGTTCGTCATGGTCTAGTAACATAACCTCCAGAACAGGATTACCGTACCACTCTGGTGCGGATCTTAATCTGGTTGACCTACGAGGTTCAGTAATAACTTGATCTGAAGTTTCATGATCATTATCATTAACTTCCTCACTAATTGGTGTAGACGTCGCAGAAACCGGTTTCTATGATGAACTACTTTCCAATAAGGGAGCAGGTACAGTTACCTCATCAAGTTCTACTTTCCTCCCACTCACTTTTTTCGAGAGAAACTCCTTCTCCAGAAAAATTCCGAATTTAGCAACAAAAGTTTTGCCTTCGGATCTGTGATAGAAGGTGTACCCAACAGTTTCCTTTAGGCATCCTATGAAGACACATTTCTCCGATTTGGGTTTGAGCTTATCAGGTTGAAGTTTTTTCACATAAGCATCGCAGCCCCAAACTTTAAGAACCGACAACTTTGGTTTCTTGCCAAACCACAGTTCATAAGGCGTCGTCTCAATGGATTTTGATGGTGCGCTATTTAACGTGAATGCAGCCGTCTCTAAAGCATAACCCCAAAACTATAGTGGTAAATCAGTAAGAGACATCATAGATCGCACCATATCTAGTAAAGTACGATTACGACGTTCGGACACACCATTACGCTGTGGTGTTCCGGGTGGCGTGAGTTGCGAAACTATTTCGCATTGTTTCAAATGAAGACCAAACTCATAACTCAAATATTCTCCTCCACGATCAGATCGTAGAAATTTTATTTTCTTGTTACGATGATTTTCAACTTCACTCTGAAATTCTTTGAACTTTTCAAATGTTTCAGACTTATGTTTCATTAAGTAGATATACCCATATCTGCTCAAATCATCCGTGAAGGTGAGAAAATAACGATATCCGCCACGAGCCTCAATATTCATTGGACCACATACATCTGTATGTATGATTTCCAACAAATCTGTTGCTCTCTCCATAGTTCCGGAGAACGGTGTTTTAGTCATCTTGCCCATGAGGCACGGTTCGCAAGTACCAAGTGATTCATAATCAAGTGGTTCCAAAAGTCCATCAGTATGGAGTTTCTTCATGCGCTTTACACCGATATGACCTAAACGGCAGTGCCACAAATAAGTTGCACTATCATTATCAACTCTGTATCTTTTGGCTTCAATATTATGAATATGTGTATCACTACTATCGAGATTCAACAAAAATAGAACACTCTTCAAGGGTGCATGACCATAAAAGATATTACTCATATAAATAGAACAACCATTATTCTCTGATTTAAATGAATAACCATCTCGCATCAAACAAGATCCAGATATAATGTTCATGCTTAACGCTGGCACCAAATAACAATTATTTAGGTCTAAAACTAATCCCGAAGGTAGATGTAGAGGTAGCGTGCCGACCGCGATCACATCGACTTTGGAACCATTTCCCACGCGCATCGTCACCTCGTCCTTAGCCAATCTTCGCTTAATCCGTAGCCCCTGTTTCGAGTTGGGAATATTAGCAACAGAACGAGTATCAAATACCCAGGTGCTACTGCGAGCATTAGTAAGGTACACATCAATAACATGTATATCACATATACCTTTGTTCACCTTGCCATCCTTCTTATCCGCGAAATACTTGGGGCAGTTCCGCTTCCAGTGACCAGTCTGCTTGCAGTAGAAGCACTCAGTCTCAGGCTTAGGTCCAGACTTGGGTTTCTTCTCCTGAACAACAACTTGCTTGTTGTTCTTCTTGAAGTTCCCCTTCTTCTTCCCTTTGCCCTTTTTCTTGAAACTAGTGGTCTTATTGACCATCAACACTTGATGCTCCTTTTTGATTTCTACCTCCGCTGCCTTTAGCATTGCGAAGAGCTCGGGAATTGTCTTATTCATCCCTTGCATGTTATAGTTCATCACGAAGCTCTTGTAGCTTGGTGGCAGTGATTGAAGAATTCTGTCAATGACGCTATCATCCGGAAGATTAGCTCCCAGTTGAATCAAGTGATTATTATACCCAGACATTTTGAGTATATGCTCACTGACAGAACTATTCTCTTCCATCTTGCAGCTGTAGAACTTACTGGAGACTTCATATCTCTCAATTCGGGCATTCGCTTGAAATATTAACTTCAACTCCTGGAACATCTCATATGCTCCATGACGTTCAAAACGTCGTTGAAGACCCGGTTCTACGCCGTAAAGCATGGCACACTGAACTATCGAGTAGTCATCAGCTTTGCTCTGCCAGACGTTCATAACTTCTGGTGTTGCTCTTGCAGCGGGCCTGGCACCCAGCGTAATTCTTCTGTGCAGCAATGAGGATAATCCTCAAGTTACGGACCCAGTCCGTGTAATTGCTACCATCATCTTTCAACTTTGCTTTCTCAAGGAACACATTAAAATTCAACGGAACAACAACACGGGCCATCTATCTACAATTAACATAGACAAGCAAGATATTATCAGGTACTAAGTTCATGATAAATTTAAGTTCTATTAATCATATTACTTAAGAACTCCCACTTAGATAGACATCCCTCTAATCATCTAAGTGATTACGTGATCCAAATCAACTAAACCATAACCGATCATCACGTGAAATGGAGTAGTTTTCAATGGTGAACATCACTATGTTGATCATATCTACTATATGATTCACGCTCGACCTTTCGGTCTGAGTGTTCCGAGGCCATATCTGCATATGCTAGGCTCGTCAAGTTTAACCTGAGTATTCCGCGTGTGCAACTGTTTTGCACCTGTTGTATTTGAACGTAGAGCCTATCACACCCGATCATCACGTGGTGTCTCAGCACGAAGAACTTTTGCAACGGTGCATACTCAGGGAGAACACTTTTATCTTGAAATTTTAGTGAGAGATCATCTTATAATTCTACCGTCAATCAAAGCAAGATAAGATGCATAAAAGATAAACATCACATGCAATCAATATAAGTGATATGATATGGCCATCATCATCTTGTGCTTGTGATCTCCATCTCCGAAGCACCGTCATGATCACCATCGTCACCGGCGCGACACCTTGATCTCCATCATAGCATCGTTGTCGTCTCGCCAACTATTGCTTTTACGACTATCGCTACCACTTAGTGATAAAGTAAAACAATTACATGGCGATTGCATTGCATACAATAAAGCGACAACCATATGGCTCCTGCCAGTTGCCGATAACTCGGTTACAAAACATGATCATCTCATACAATAAAATATAGCATCATGTCTTGACCATATCACATCACAACACGCCCTACAAAAACAAGTTAGACGTCCTCTACTTTGTTGTTGCAAGTTTTACGTGGCTGCTACGGGCTTAGCAAGAACCATTCTTACCTACGCATCAAAACCACAATGATAGTTTGTCAAGTTGGTGCTGTTTTAACCTTCGCAAGGACCGGGCGTAGCCACACTCGGTTCAACTAAAGTGAGAGAGACAGACACCCGCCAGTCACCTTTAAGCAACGAGTGCTCGCAACGGTGAAACCAGTCTCGCGTAAGCGTACGCGTAATGTTGGTCTGGCCGCTTCATCTGACAATACCGCTGAACCAAAATATGACATGCTGGTAAGCAGTATGACTTATATCGCCCACAACTCACTTGTGTTCTACTCGTGCATATAACATCAACGCATAAAACCAGGCTCTGATACCACTGTTGGGAAACGTAGTAATTTCAAAAAAATTCTACGCACACGCAAGATCATGGTGATGCATAGCAACGAGAGGAGAGAGTGTCGTCCACGTACCCTCGTAGACTGAAAGCGGAAGCGTTAACACAACGCGGTTGATGTAGTCGTACGTCTTCACGATCCGACCGATCAAGTACCGAACGCACGGCACCTCCAAGTTCAGCACACGTTCAGCTCGATGACGTCCCTCGAACTCCGATCCAGCCGAGTGTTGAGGGAGAGTTTCGTGAGCACGACGACGTGGTGACAATGATGATGTTCTACCGACGCAGGGCTTCGCCTAAGCACCGCTACGATATTATCGAGGTGTAATATGGTGGAGGGGGGCACCGCACACGGCTAAGAGATCAATGATCAATTGTGTGTCTAGAGGTGCCCCCCTGCCCCCGTATATAAAGGAGCAAGGGGGGTTCGGCCAACCAAGGGGAGAGGCGCGCCAGGAAGAGTCCTACTCCTACCGGGAGTAGGACTCCCCCCTTTTCCATGTTGGACTAGGAGAGAGAGGGGGAAGAGCTGGA